>NC_133619.1:106451458-106616206 GCF_048593235.1 Sminthopsis crassicaudata
TCAGGAAAAAAAAAAAAAAGCTGGAAACATTTGTATAAACTGATGCCAAGTAACATGCACAGAACCAGAAAATCATTTTATACAATATCACTAACATTGTGTGATGATCAGCTATGAATGACTCAATTCTTTTCAGGAACACAATGATTCAAGACAAGTACAAAAATTTACTAAAGAAAATGCTATCCACATCCAGATAAATAAATGACAGATTCTGAATGCAGATCAAAACATATTTTTCACTTACTTTATTCTTTTTCTTTTTTTTTTTACTTTTTTGTCTATTTCTTCTTTCTCAAGTATGAATATGAAAATAGATTTTATATGATAGCACATATATAACCTATATCAAATTGCCTACCTTTGTTAGAAGAGGGGAGAAGAAGAAGAGAAGAAGACAAGACTTTGGAACTCGTAATTTTATAAAAACAAATGCAAAAATTTGTTTTGATATGTAATTGGGAAATATACTATTATTTTTTTTAAATAAAAGAATGATTTAAAAAGCATGCCCTGGATTCACATATAGGTTATACTAATAAAGATTTTTAAAACAAGAGAAAACTAGACATGAATCAGTATATCAGTATAACTTACCTTGTTAATAAAAATTATTTTAAAATTTCTTCATAAATTTCTATTCTCACAAAATGCCTGATCTAGTATTCTTACTGTCATTGAGAAACCTTTCCATAATTAGTTAATAAACTTATTAACCTTTCTTTTGGTTTATTTAACTTTTCTTTTGTTTATTCTTTCATTTTCTCTTTTTCTCTTTCTTATATCAGGTCAAAATAATACTTCCATAACTCTAATGTTTTGGACTTAGAGAAGTACATATGAATAACAACTCATATTCAAGAAAAAAATTATGTAATAAAATTAAATACTTTTCTACTATTGGTGAATTTTTTATATTATGGTCCTAAAGTAAATGCAGAAATGTTCTGAATAATTCCATGTCAATTATCTGGAGAATAGATGATTTGAAAAAGATTCCCTAAATTCCAGGCAAACTTTTCATGTAGGTAGTGGCTAACAAATGAAATGAATGATCATAAAAAAAAATGCATAGCTGGAAAAATGGGATTATATCTGGAGGTAAGAGCATATGACAGAACAATTAAAAAGTATGGATTTCCTCTAAAAAGAAAAGAATTATAAAGCTGGATAAAATACTAGATAATATAGCTAGATAATAGACTTTCTCTGTCTTGAAGAAACAATTAGAAGCACAAAAAAGGAAGTAAAAATGATCAAAGGCATGAAGAAAACAATAGTGAAAACTAAACAAAATAATAAGCATGTTTTCAAGTTAAATAGGAGAATATGTATAATAAAATAATGTATTTTAATGATATTTCTTAAGTAAAGACATAAAATATATGTAAAATCTATATGATTCCATGTTATATACATGCATGATACAACTGTAAGCATATGCATCTTTTTAGTGATTTTTAATATATGCCTTTTAACTTTCTATTAATTCTGAAGCATTATAGGAAGTATATCACACCTCACTAATTCACAGGTTCATTTAGTAGGCCATAGAAGAAAACTACAGTAGAGAAGCAGTTACATTTGACCCTACCCAGAGTATATACTATTGATACCTTTGTATTCCCTCCTTGGACCAGATTTATCAAATTTTCAATAACAATATTAATAATACAAAACGACATTAAGATTTGTTTGTGACTTTCTCTGTGAAAAGCTGTGAAAATATATAACTACTTTAACAATTACTGAGTGTTAACCATCATGCTGAAAGTGAAACATTCTCCTTTACCTATCTTTAAGAGGACTGAGGACTGAGGACATTTCTGAGGCCTGGTTATCTTGTAAACTCATTCACAATGCTTTGAAGATAAATGCTTAGGAACTGGGGATTTAGGTTTCTTCTAGCTAGTGCCAAACTGATGTAAATGAAAACAAATTTTTAAAACTTAGAAATAGTGATCAATGCAATAACCAATCAAAATGGCATAAGACTGATTACAAATCATTCTTTTTTTTTGCAAAGAAGATGGATTAAAAGAAGAGGGGAGAGGTGCTCATACATATCAAATTGCAATTTGTTTTTCCCATACTATAATTATATTAAGTCTTTTTTGAAGTGAAGAGACCCAAAGTAGAGGGGAATGGGTAGTGATAGTAATGTAAAGATATGAAAAAAATACATTTTGTATGTTTTAACATACAAAAGATAAAAGTATGCAGTTGAGAAATGGAGAAAAACAAGCAATATCATGCTAATACTATCATAATTCATTAGATACTCTAAAAATTCAAAAGCAGAAAATTAATACAGCTCTGAGGTACCATCTTGTTCCTATCAAATTAACTAAGATGACAAGAAAAACTGATGGTGGAAGTTGGAAGGGATGTAGGAAAATGGGAAGAATAATGCATTGTTGGTGGAGCTGTGAATTGTTCAGCAATACATAGATTCCAGAAAATTTCACTAGACTTGGAATGGAAAATTCTATCTGCATCCCAAGACAAAACTATTTTCATATTTTCATATTTTTCTTTTGCTTGCTTTTTCTTCTTCATGGTTTTTATCTTTTGTTCTGATTTTTCTTTCATAACATTACTAATATGAAAATGTTTAAAATTATTGTACATATCAGTGATGAATAGAACCAGCTACAACCAGTATCTAGAACACTGGGAAATGAGTGTGGACCACAACATAGTATTTGCACTCTTTCTGTTGTTGTTTGCTTGCATTTTTGTTTTACTTCCCAGGTTATTTTTACCTTTCTAAATCTGATTTTTTTTGTGCAACAAGAGAACTGTATAAATTTGAACACATATATTGTTTTTAACATATATTTTAACATGTTTAACATGCATGGGACTGCCCGCCATTTAGGGGAAGAAATGGAGGGAAGGAAGGGAAAAGTTGGAACAGAAGTGTTTGCAAGGGTCAATGTTGAAAAATTACCCATGCATATGTTCTGTCAATAAAAAGCTATAATAATAATAATAAAAATTATTGTACATGTATAATTTATAGATTGCTGTCTAAGGGAAGGTAGAAGTAAGGGAAGAAAGGAGGGAAAAAAGATTTGGAACTCAAAATATTTCAAAAATGAATTTCAAAAACTATCTTTATATGTAATTGGGGAAATAAAATACTATTAAATTTTTTTAAATAAAGAAAAAGTTTGAAAGCTGTGCGTAAAAATTTGTTTCAAATATAATTCTACTTTTTTATTATTTTGGTAAGTTTGTAGTTATTTATCAAATTGATTAATAATGAAAGAGAACATTTACAAAATAAAGCAATTTCTATAATAAGTATAGAAGATAAAAGGAAAACTGAGATATGGAATAATTGTACTAATTTTAATAAGTAAAAAAAGACAACAAAAGCCACCTGCTTTACAGATCATCAGCCTCCTTCCTGATGTTTGAGATGTGTATTGGTGACTATATTTTCACTTACTGAAATTTATAAAGCAAAGTATTGACAAAATTATCTATGATTTATTGTATTTTTATTCAGTTTTGTTAAACATTTCCCAAATATATTTTAATCTAGTTTGGATTGCAGTCAGGAGTTTTGTAGGGTAAAATATCTTTATGTGCAAAAAACAGTAAGACTTAATTGAAGATATTGAATTATTACTTCCATAAAGCCTCAGAACAGTTGGGAATATATAATTTATAACCATTTAATCCTCCATTTCTGTGCATCCCTGAAGCAATAAAAAGGTGATAATTATCCAAGTCTTGAGAACTCCTTGAAGAAAATATACTACTACTGTGGTTCAAACAACTTGAGTGATAATGTTTAAAAAAATAATTTTTCTTAAACCTGAATTATGCTTAATAAGATACAGTAAGGTTGCTATGATGTATATCAGAATTATATATTCTAAGGGTCAAATTATGTCCTCTGATTTAAGCTTAACAGGGAAGATCTAAAAGGTGAGTGCCATTTAGAAATTCTGACACTGACATCAAGATGGAACTCTACTACTTCTGTAAATTACAAATCCCTAAACTCCAATCCTAAAAATCTTTTGGAATGTCAATCCCAGAAGATTCTTTAAAAAGAGAAACAATAGGGGAAGCTAGATGGTGCGGTGGATAGAACAGCAGTCCTGAATTCAGGAGGACCTGGGTTCAAAGCTGACCTTCAGACACTTAACGATTCCTAGCTGTATGACTCTGGGCAAGTCACTCAACCCCAGTTGTCCAGAGACAGGCAGAGACACAAAGAGAGAGAGAGACAGAGAGAGACAGACAGAGACAGAGAGACAGAGAGACAGACAGAGACAGACAGAGACAGAGAGACAGAGAGACAGAAAGACAGAGACAGATAGAGAGAGACAGAGAGACAGAAAGACAGAGACAGAGAGACAGAGACAGACAGAGAGACACAGAGACAGAGAGAGACAGAGAGACACAGAGACAGAGAGAGACAGAGAGACAGAAAGACAGAGACAGAGACAGACAGAGAGAAACAGAGAGACAGAGAGAAACGGAGAGACAGAAAGAGACAAAGAGACAGACACAGAGACAGAGAGAGACAGAGACAGAGACACACAGAGACAGAGAACAAACTTTTTAAATGTTAATCATGATTAAAAATCTACCATAATTTTGCCCTATGAATTTCTGTTTATTTTTGTATTTTTTTTTTTTCCCTGAGGCTGGGGTTAATGACTTGCCCAGGGTCACACAGCTAGGAAGTGTTAAGTTTCTGAGACCAGATTTGAACTGGGGTCCTCCTGAATTCAGGGTTGGTGCTCTATCCACTGCGCCACCTAGCTGCCTCTTGAATTTCTGTTTATAACACAAATGAGTGACCTTCTTTGAAACTACCAAATGCATCCGTAGAAATGTTCAAATAGTAGACTGCATAAAACAGCATTAAGTATGACAGAAATAATTCCCTAAATGAGGATTTGTTATTATTTTTTTAATTCACAGAATTTCAGATTATAATGGATCTTAGGGGGCTGAGTAATCCAACCTATACCCAACCAAGAATTTCCTCTCCAGTGTGTCTGACAAGTGTTCATTCTATGTTCGCAGACTTTCAGTCATATAGAAACCAATGGTTTTGAAGCAATCTATTCCACTTTTAGACAACTCTATTTTTTCCTTATAATAAGCCTAAATCTGCTTCTCTCAAAATCAGTCTTTTTATTTTTTAGTTGTGCCTTCTGGGACCATGAAAAACAAGTCTAATACTTGTAGAGAACAAACCTTCAAGAAACTGAGGCTTTCATGAATGGGCTTAGAATCCAGTTGTTACTCAAAGTGAAAGACAGTACAGTGAATCAGACGGGCATTATATGTATCACTATAATTAAATAATAATAAATTTCATTGTTTACAAAATGCACATAAATCCTATGATCATTTTATTTCTTTAAAAATTAAAGATGAATCACTATCGATACATTGCTACTTTTGGATGAGAAGTCAAGTTGTTTACTATTCAGTGACTTACAATTTCAGTGCTCTAAATGACACCCCAGTGGCCTGAAGAAGACAGGGAATTGGCTAGTTAATCCCAGTGGGTGGGAAGTTTAAACCCTGAGTAAATTTGCCTTATTATTTACATTTTAAAGAATCGTATTTATTTAAAGTATAGTTGCACAACCCTTCTGCCATGTGTAAATGAAATAAACCAGCAGATGCATCAACTATAAAAATATTTCTGATCAAGGATTTTGATGAAGAACTAACTCCAAAGAGAGTTACTTTCTATTTACAGAAGAAATCAGTAGTCACAGTGCTTTTGTGAGTTTTTAAAATGACTGAACAATGACTTTAAACAACTAAATAACAAAGAAACTAAAGATTTCATCAAAATATCTAAGTGTTATGGGGTTCTGAAGTTATGGCAATATTCTTACTGTTGGATCAAAAAAAGGTACTCCTAATAGAATATAATATCCATGAGGGAAGGAGCTGTTTTGTCTTTATACATAGCACAATAACTTGCACAAAGTAATGCTCAATAAATGCTTTTTAAATGGATGAATGGATGGATAGACAGGTAGATAGACAGACAGACAGACAAAAAGACAGAAACAGACAAATATTGTTGTTGGTGGTCCTTTGTTCTTAAATAGGACTTTGGCATTGAGGAGGTGATGTTAAGACATGAAAGAAAATGTAATTAAGTGGAGGGAGAGGGAAATGATATCATTTTCCAGTCATCTCCAACTCTTCTTGAACCTATTTGAGATTTTCTTGGCAAAAAATGTTGAAGTCATTTACCATTCCTTCTATTTTTCATTTTATAGATAAGAAAATTGAGACAAGTAGGGTTAAATGACGATCAAAGATCATACAGTTAATAAGGTTCTAAGGCCAGATATTAACTCAAGAATATAATTCTTCCAGATCTCAGGGCCAATACTTCAAATGTTCACCAATTAGCTGCTCAGTTAGATACATAGGAACAAAAGAACTAATAAAATTTGTTGGATTGGACTTTCAGTATTTCATGTTGTGCTTATTCAAAAAATTGTTCAAATATAACCATTACTTCATTTTATATCCCTCACAATGGATCTTTGAACTATGAAATAGGAACACTCAAAGTGTCCAATGAAGTCTATAAAGATCATCCATAATATTTCTCCAAACAATGAAGAAATAGTGAGACGACTTTCTTCTAATAAATGATTTAGGAACTGGTATTGTGGTGAGTAAGAATTTCTAATTGTCTGACTATAAGAAGTGATAATACATACAAAAGGTTTGAACTTCTATATAATGTATATAATTCCCTTCCCTGGAAAATTTTGAGTGAAGACACTTCTGTGAGTCTCCAAATAAATAGAGAGGCTTCCTCATTTTCCTATCCAGTCCCCAAATTTCAGTGAATGAGTAGAGCTGCTATTACTTTTGTCTTTACTTTTTTTCCTTTTCATATTAGCTCAATGAATATGCTGGGGTAAGCCATTTAAGGGTTGAGTAATTGAGTTTTGGAGTCAGTAACACCATCCATCAGTCAAGGGCTCTAGAGCAGGAGCTGAACCACCTGCTCTACCCAGTTCAACAGGGCATTGACAAGTGAGATACTAGGCTCAGCACGGATCCAGCTATCTTGGAATGACACTTTCCTAGCTTACATCACCACACCATCACATAAGATGCCAACTTATTGATTATATTTCAGGAGGAGAGGAATCACACTGAAGAGAGTGGTTGGTGACTTACTAGTATGTCCAATGATGGAACCCTGAAAGAGAAGTAATCAGCAGCCCTCTAGGAACTTAGCTTGACAATTCAAGTGGAGATTGGAAGAATGAGATCATAGTGAATATAATAACTGCATCACTTTCCAATTTGGAAGCATAAAACTAAATCACCTGTTTTATAGAGTTGAGTATAATTTGGGGTGGTGGATGAAAGACATAACATTTAATTATAAGAAAGAGGAGACTTGTAACTGTTCTGTTACTATTATGAATCTTATCATCTTACTTGACATCATTTCCATATCTCTTTATATTATTTAGTAAGTTAATTAGTTAGATGGATAGATTCCTTTATAATATATCCTCTTTTATTCCATCATCTCTAATTTTTTTTGCTATTACAATAAAATCACTGTGATTGTTTTTATATTCATAAGTCTCTTTTCCATAGTATTTTAAAGAAAAAATTCTGGCAAAGGAATTTTGGGATTTCTTTTTTTTACTTAATATATATTTACATGATATTTTACATAAACATTCAGTTGCTCCAACAACATATTGGTATAGCTGTGTTTTCAACCCAAATTCTTTCTATTTTTGCTCAATATCTATTAGGTGGTATCTTCAGCTATTTTTTACTTGTTTGGTTATGACAAAGTTTGATCATATTTTTGTATGATTCATATATTTACAGTTTGTATTTTTGCTAAAAATTATCTGTGCAAAAGACAGAAAGATTATTCCTATATGACAAAATATTCACAACAGTATTTTTTGTAATAGCAAAGAACCAGAAAAAAAGATGTACATTGACTGAAAAATAATCAACTTGTATTTAATTTTAACAAAGAGTTTCTGCAATTCAAAAAGCAATCAATGAAATTATTAAATCTTTTTTAAAAGCAAATTCAAATTACCAAAAAATCAGATTAAAAAGTTGACAAATTCCAATTTGGGCAAATAATTTGAAAAAAGAGATTACTCTTTGTGTGCTAATGAATCTGGAAAATGAATAATTACTTTAAAACATACAAAATAATAAAATCTAGAAAATTATATATATATATAAAGCCTAAGTAGACCAATAACTAAGAGAGGAAATGAGACAAATCATCCAAAAATCTATCTTGAAAAAAGGCACTACACAACCAGAGTCACAAATTAATTTGGCCAATATTTTAAGTATCAATTAGCTCCTAATCTTTATAGTTGTCTTTAGACTTTGATATATAATATCACTATTTTTATTATTTTTATGATTCTTGAGAAACGCATCTGCTTGATATGGCATCTGCTTCGTATAGTATTATTATTTTTATTCGTTTTCTCTTAAATTCAGATCAATTCAATAAATCAACAAAAATTTATCACTTCAGGCATTATTAAATAAATACATTTAGTGTCCATCATAACTCTAATCCTTTGTATCATCATTTTATTTATATTATTGCATTATAATCCATGCAATAGCTAAAAATCTATTTGTTTCTTCTTTGTGTCCCAGAACATAATTATTTTGAGTATTTGTCTAATACTTAATCTACAACTTATTATATGAACAATTTGTTTTTCTTGACTTGACAAGTATGGGTTATTCAACATAATTACCTTTTTTGGTTAAGAAGCTTAGCAGATATATTTCCTGGAAGCATTATTTGTCCCTAAAATCTTGTATTTAAAAAATGTCCATCTCATTCAGTTAAGTATAATAAGCTTCGGGAGAAAAATAATTCTCTGAACACAGCCTATTTTTCTGATTATGTAATCAACATTTTGTTTTATTTACTTTTTTTTTTTTTTATTTCTTCTTTCTGTGAGCTTGAAAAGCTTTTTTTAAAATCATTTAATACTTGAATTGTACTAGTAGGTGCTTTGAATAATTAAAACTTTGTTTCATATTTTTATTTTTATACTAATTTTGGAAAGTTTATATTTATTGAGGGCAGCTAGGTGGCGCAGTGGATAGTTTATATTTATTGAAAAAATACTTTTAATATATCTAAATTCCTTTTCCTAAAAATTAGGAATCAGTTTCAAAACACCAGAAAATCATTCCTTTATTGATTGCAAGGGCCCACAGAGTTTTCCTCAACCTATGGCAGACTCCTCTTTCTCCAATTTACTTTCTTCTACAGATTCACAATTCTAACTGGTACTTCCAGATGTAGGAACCCTAAAGTCAAATCTAAAATAGGAAAATCTGAAAGTATTTGAGCAATGGCAGGATTAAATAGAATTAGTCCTTTTGATGATGTATTATAATAGTAAGGCTTAATGAGCATTATTATAATGAACTTCTATTATTTTACAAAAATTTTAATTTAACTAAAGGAACATGTAAAATAAGTTGGAAAATAAATGCTTTCTTGAATGTTATAAAATGAAAATAATAGCCATCCCAATCAATTTCCTTTTAAATTGTTGATAATGACAACTAGATTCCTTAGAGAGATAATTTTATAAAATATGTTCTTCTTGTCAATATTTACTGAATTTTATATTTTTAAGATTTGCATTATTGACCTTATTTATTTATCTAGATAGACAGACAGACTGACACATACACTTTGTGACAGGCACTGTGCTAACCAAACTCTAAAAATATAAATGCCAGAAAAGATGCAAGAATTTATTTATTTGTTTGTTTGTTTATTTATTTATTTTCCGAGGCAATTGGGATTAAGTGACTTGCCCAGGGTCACACAGCTAGAAAGTGTTCAGTGTCTGAGGCCAAATTTGAACTCAGGTCCTCCTAACTTCAAAGCTGGCCACTTAGATGCCCCAAGAATTTATTCTTATTGAGTTTAAATTCCAATGGGAAAAACAAAACAAGGAGAGGAACTCAAAGGCAGTTGCTGGAGGCTATGAGTAACCATGTTGGACCAAGGCTGCAGGTGAGGAAGTGAATTGGAAAGGGAAAGAAGTGAGCATGGCTGGGGCCCCTCACCTAATGGTCATGGCAGCAAGAACTTGCCAGTTAGCAGAGCATAACCCAAATCAGAAAATCTTGAGGCTTTTTTATTCTATAAATATCAAACAATCTATTAAAAAGGATGCAGAAAACAAATAAAACATAAAATGTAACTAATAGAAAAATTCGTGTAACATACCCTATGGCTTTGCATAATAACAACTGGAATTTATATAGCAGTTTAGATTTTTCAAAGCAATGCTCAAACATCATCTCACTGGAGCCTGAAGGCAATATTATAAAAGTTACATATTATTGGTATTATTATTATCCTTGTTTTAGAAAGTAGGCAGGTGAAACTCAGAGAATGGCCCATAGTCACAGAGTAGAAAATGATGAAGTATAGATTTGAATGTGGATCTTTTGGGCTTGAAGTTTAAAAATCTATCCACTAAGCCACAGTGTTTTTTAATAGCTGGAATATACATGGAATTATAGAGCTTTCAGCAGCCAATAAAGTGATCCCCAAATTAATAGCTGTCATATTTTCTTTTTTTTAAATTGACACATATAACTTGTTTTCCAGAAATAATAAATGTCATTAAAAATTTTAAGTTATTTATCTTCACAAAGTTTTGTATTGTTATCAATTTTAGAAATGCTTTAATTTGGCCAGTTCTATTAATTTTTTTTTTCTTTTTCATCATTAGAATATCATTCAGCATGAGTTTGTATCTGACTCTCATATCTTTGGTATGTAAAATCTAAAAAAAAATACATATATTATATATATATATATATATATATACATACATATATATTGATTGGCATTCTTTATGTCATCCTAGGATTTTTTAATCTAAATATATGTTTATTTAAGTTTTATTTTTATTATTTTTATTAATCATCATTAATATAAGCATGATGCTTCCATGAAAAATAGTATGCAAAATAAATGTGTTTCTCTGTACATTCTGCAGGAAAAGAATGACAATCCTCATGCATTTGTGCATTTTTTATCTCAATTTTGAATGGAATGTTTTATGACGTAGAAATAATACATGTTAGAGAGAGTGTTTATCTATATCCTCAAGAAGATAGCCTAAATATTTAGAAACAAACTTATCTGAAATGTGAAGAATGACTGAAATTAAATAAGTATATAGCAGAAAATTACTTATAATTAAAAAACAAATCTTTTCTTTCTTCTTTTAAAGTTCATTTTGGATAATTTAAAAAACACAAATGTGTACAACTTGATTTTGATCTGAATTCAGCGAAGTATCTCTTTTATCCATTATTTTTTATAGATTTTATATGATTCATTTTATTAATAATTTTCTATATATAAAAACATTTATTTCTGATCAATTAAATTATTTACACTTGCCATCAATCAATTTAGTTTTATTTCATAACCATTTGAGAAATTTTAGACTGGAATAATATTTAGTTGGCTTATCCAAACAGGAAGATTAAGAAAGGAATTGTTAAAAGTAGTTTGGGTATAATGAATTCCTAGCCAAAAAAAAAAAAAAAAAAAAGCCTTGTTTCCATTTAAATAGGCATATTCTCTGCTATTTAGAATATCAGAGGGTTGCCTAAGGAACTAAGAAGTTAAGTAATTTACCCAGTTATATCCAGTATATGTCAGACACAGAATTTAAATCCAGGCCTTTTTGAACTGCAAGACCATTTTTCTGTTCTCTGTGTACACTTATTTTTAAGCAATAAAAACTGAAGTAAATGTTGAAAACCATAGCCTCTCTGTTTTTTCTCTTCAATAATTCCTCAGAAACTAGGAATAAAAATGTAATTGAGGCAAATCCCCTGATATAGACCTTATCTTCAATGGAACATCCCCAAAAATCTCTGTTTGTTTTGAAAGTGGAGGAAAGAGAAAGGGAAATTTGTTGAGTTCTGCTGGTGTGGTAGTGGTGGTGGTGGTGGTGTGTGTGTGTGTGTGTGTGTGTGTGTGTATAGAAGTAAGGCTCAAGTTTAGGTATTGATCTGTTGCTGAGTACTTCATTAAATATAGTTGTCATTTGAATGTAGTTGGATATAACAAAATCACCAACTGCCAACAGACTGATGGCTATTATCTCAAAAACCAAATTAACTTTAAATGGGTTCATTCACCCCTTTATATTCACACACATACACATACACAAACATAGACACAGACACTGTACACACTGTTATTATATTTGCAAGGTAATATGCACAATAAAAACATAAAGGTTCACTGACTGAAAGAACTAGATAGGAACTTTTAATCTTTTTTTTTTTTTTTTTTTTCCTTTTTTAACCCTCTGAAACCCTTAGAAAACCACTTAGTGCACTCTGGAGCAGGTACTGAATTAAATATCTCCCTAGTGCATTGTCAGAATTAATATATTCCTAAATCATTGATTGCTCTAAGGACTCATTTAGACCTAGACAACCTTCTGATTGTACTTGAGATTAAAACTTCAATTACACAATATCGCTATTTCCAAAAAAACCTCAAATTTTGTGTTGTTTTACATCTACAAGAAATGTCATTGGGGTTGGTTTAAGAAAATTGTATGGGTTCATCCCAGTCAAACTACTAATCTTGCTTTTTTGAAGCCTTGCTTCTGGAAAGCAACCAGCTCCAGGGAGGTAAGCAAAGGCTGATTCAAATGCAAATATATCTACTTAAGTAGATAAGCTCTTCTGCTTTAAAAAAAATGATAAATGAGTTTCCAGGGAATGGTGACTGTCTATCAGCTGGAGGTGAGTCAATCAGGCAGCAGCAAAGCTATTGAACTAAGGATCTGCATTAATATTAGGCAAATGTCAACATGTACACCAAAGAATAAAGAAAAACAAAAATAGAGCTTAATGGACCATTAATAGAAATAATAGAAATGTTTAAACTTTTCACATCTAAGCTGTCCCTATTTAGCACATCCTACATTTCCATATTTTCCAATATCCTTCAAATTTATATGCTCAGATACTCAAGGAAATCATTACAAAAGTTAAGTGCCAATATGGAATCAGAGATTCTGCCACTATGTATAATCCTCCCTTCCTTCTGACCTTCCTCCCAAGTTTAGAATATGCCCTCTGTAAACCAATTTCATTTTGAAACAATGGATTAATCTGTTAAAATAATAGCTGTAAAATGGATATGTAATGGTTATATAAGGTTAATCATACAATGCTAAATAAAAGTCAAATGCTATTTTTATTACATGATGTAAAACACTTCGATTGTGACACCATGAATGACTCAAATCAAATGGATCTTGTCATGTAAAAAGATAAAGGAATTAAAAGGTGGGGTATTTGAGTGTTGCATTTATAACTACAAGACTGAAAAAAGATCTTCATTGGGTAAATGGAGGATGAATGGAAAGCCATGAAAAAAGATTCCCATTGGGTAAAATGCATGGATAAATTACTTTTTTATTATGGTAGAAAGAGTACCAACAATGATAAATTCTTCCTCAGGTGCATCAGAATGCTGAAGTAATATTGTAGTTCATGGAATGATAATGATGATGGTGATTGTGTGTGTGTGTGTGTGTGTGTGTGTGTGTGTGTGTATGTGATGGGTGAATATATCCAAACAGCTGAAAACTCAAACATTAAATTGCATTACAACTACATTATCACAGAGTGAATTATTTCCCACTATTTTATGGGTATAATATTGAGTTCATAGAAAATTAAGAACATTATTAGCCTGTCTAAGCTAAATAAAAAACAACTTGTTATATAGACACTTGTTTTTCTTTTTTATTTTATTAAAGCTTTTTTTTTTATTTTCAGAAGATATTCATTGATAATTTTTCAACATTAGCCCTTGCAATACCTTCTTTTCCTATTTTCTCCCCTTCTCCTCACTCCCTCCCCTAAAAAGTAAGTAATCCAATATATATTAAACATGTTAAAAATATATGTCAAATCCACTCTATGCATACATAGTTATACAAGTAACTTGCTGCACAAGAAAAAAAATCAAATCAAAAAGGAAAAAAAAAATGAGAAAGAAAATAAAATGCAAGCAAACAACAAAAAGAATGAAAACATAATGTTGTGCTCTATACTCAGTTCCCAGTCTTCTCTCTGCGTGTAGATGGCTTAGAGACTTTATATAAATATATATATATATATATATATATATATATATATATATATGATAGGGCAAGGTATATATTATTCTTGTTTTCCTATTCACTGCTGGACTTTTATCAAGAATATTTTTGTGAGCCTGGAGAAGGTTAATTTATATCCTAATCTCTTTAAATTTAGTAAGAAAAACAGTTATTTTGTCCATGTATATAATAGACTATAGACATTAAGTATAAAAGATATTAATAAAGTATAATATATATTAATGGGATATCAAATGTAATAGAACTATTTATCTGTACTGCATGAAAAAATATGAGAAGTCTAAGTTGAATAACTATAATAATAAATTAAAGCATTGCAAATCATCATGCTAGAAACAGACCTCAAAATATCCTTGAGAAATTAACAAGTAAACTATACTAGTACTAGACTTTTATAACTAGCAGGAATATTGTCCAAAATTGCCAGCATATAGCATAAAAACTACGAAGATTTTTCATAGATAGTACAATTCCAACTATTCATAATCTACAATCTCAGTGGAATAAAAAGGTTTAAAAATACTAAAATCCTAGAAGAAATATAAACCATGCATAAGCAGGATGAAAAAAGTATCCTCATGTATTTTTTTTTCCTTATTGACAATGTTTTAAGGATGCTTTTCACTAACAAACAGATGTGTTTGTTTCTTCCTCCATAACTTAGTCCAAGTCAATGCTTCATATTCAAACATAGAACAATGAAACCATATAATATCCAAAAGGAAAAAAGAAAATATCTGGGATAATAAAAAAGAGATTTAATAAACATACAACACGAAAGAAACTATAATTCACATTTCCCTCCATGTTTGTGTAAGTGGGAAAAAAAAATGATATTCATTGACTCATATACCAAAGGGGACTTGACAACACTAGGGAACATTGCCTCCTAATAGTGAACATTTCTAAGAAACAAGATAATCATATCAATATCTCAAACTATGATAGTTTCTGGGGTTGGAATCAGGGTGAGTAAATAATCCTAGATGATGTTATTTGCCCCTTTAAGAAAAAATTTGCTTTGTACAAATGAAATGTTGCTCCTTACCACAAATCCCAACAATTTTAGTGAGATTTTTAAATTAAGGTTTATCCACCTATTTCCTAGATTACAGAACATGAAATATAAAAGAATAATAGTTCCATAGTTTTTATTTGAGAACCATTCCTTTTTTATTCTCCACCAACAAAAATTAGAAAAATGAAATAAACAATATTAATTAAAATATTATAGTCATGTAAACAAACCAAAAGAAAAAGATTATACTGATAATTTTATTCCACTAACACTTGAAAATGATTGCCATGCCAACATTAATGTTTATTAATGATAAATGATTCTGCAGCAATGACAAAAATGTAATATTTAAGAAAATGAAACAGAAGTTTTGTGTATGTCACACTTTCAATTGAGAGAGGAGAGTGCTATCCAGATGATAGATGTGTCTCTCTCCAAGCAGACATATTTGGTAATATTATTGTAACAGTTTAATTTAAATTCCTCACCTCTGATATGTTTCTGTTAGAACAAGATTATCCCCCCTAAAAAAAGAGTTTTGAAGAGAAAATATCACCTTATAAAATAAACTCCAAAAAACCATGAGTAATGGGAATAGACTAAGCTAAAAATAAAAGCAGACAAATCTATTTATATGTGTAGATAGTCATATTTCAAACTATATGAACAAAATTCTCACAAATGTGGAACTGGCACCACTTTTTAAAAATACTTCAATCATTGGGATTTCCATAACTCATTTAGAAAAAAACCTTGTGTTTTTGCTATTGTTGTTTATTTGATTTTTTTTGTTCTTGGTTTTATGCTAGATAGATGAAGCCAAAGAATAATATTATTATTAAGTCACTGGCTTTCATCCATGCATGTGTTCCATATTGTTCAAGAATTCCAGAAGATATCCTCAAAAGTTTTCTGAAAGAATATATGGGTTGCTGAGAAACATTCTTAATTTTTTTCATCTCCATAATTTCTAGACCCATCCCAATATTATCTCAAAATAAACCCTATAACACAATATAAAGGATTTGACAAAATATCATCCAGCTTTCTCAAAAAGTGTGAATGTTAATGTGCTAAAAATAAAATGACAAAATTATCATTAAAGGGAAATATTATTACATTGCTAATTTTTTTTTTTAGTTTTTAATGTTGCTTTTAAAAATAATTTTCCATGAGTTCTTGTTATCACAAAGATGTCTTTTAATTTGTAAGGACTGCACTCATTCAAGGTTAGTACTAGCCTAATGAATATTAAAAGGGTCAAATTATCAGAGAAATGATCTGTTCATGAACAATTTCTTTACTGTACTTGGAGCAAACTGCCTGTTTTATGATCCAAAAAAATTTTATATCTTTCATAACATCTTTCTCTTGAATAGCTACTGGGAGTGGTGAAACAAAAATATTCTCCATTCATGGTCACCCTTCTGTAAATTTGTTTTCAGTTTTATTAGTTTTACTGAAAACCTTCAATTCACAGTTGTTGTTGTTTTTTGTTTCTCTCAAACAATATGATAAAGACACTGAACAAAGAATATTCTAGCTTAATTTATAATGCTTTTTAAAGGATGACTTTAAAACCAATTATTCTCATACCAACAACAAGATCATCAAACCTGTATCTTTCCACATAACATCCTGGTTTAAATAGGGGAGAAAGTACTTGTCAAATAATTATATACTATCACAATAAATGCTAATGTGTATTACATATATATGCGTGGTGATGGTGTGTGAAAGTGACAATGACACCTTACATTTGTAGGTCACTGACATAGAAGTAGGTAGTTCCCATCACACATAGAGTGTTGCCCTTGGAATAAGGAAGACCTGATTCCTAATCTGGTTTCAGACATCTATTAGTGGTTATTCTGGATCTACCTCAGTTTCCTTATAAAAGAATATTATAATTTTACCTATCTCTCCAAATCATTGGGAGTGTTAAATGTGATGATATTTGTAAGTTAAACCTTAAAGTTCTAAAGAAATACTAATGATGATTGAGGTTGATGATGAACTCAAATATGAGGAGGCAGAACAGGAGAAAGAGGACTTGGATTCAAATCCCACCTCAGATATCACAATGTATGACCTTCAGCTAGTGACAGAAATATCCTGGGCCTCATTTTACTCATTTGTAAAATGTGCATTCTTGTCTTAGATAGTCTCTTAGGTCCGTTATAAATAAGAACCTATGACACTCTCTCTACTAACATTTCAGCATTCTTCTGTAATTTATAGTCTTAAAAAGTTACATAGCAAACTGAGAGATGTAATTTCCCCAGGCTTTCACAAACTGTGGTGCTTCCTTCTATATGAAGTCTTTCCTGATGACTTCAGCTTCTTTCCAAAATTCTATGGAGCATATTATGTTTATTTTACATATGCTTACGTAAATTTGTCTGTGTATCTCCAGCATATCACACTGTCTGAAACATACTAAATTCTTAATAAATACTGGTTGATTGATAAGCTTGATAGTATTGGGGAAAATGCTTTTAAAAAATTTACTTGAACAAATGAAATAGACAAAGCCACTGATGGCCTTTGGCTGAAATGAGTTCTGGCAAACTTGTTACCTAATCAAAAACCTTTTGATGGTGTAAGAAAATGCTTATTCTTAAATGGCTGCACTGGAAAGAAAACGCTTTTATTATTAAATTACTTGTAGGGATTCCAGCCAATCTCAAAATGAGTCCAAACAAAAGTGATCTTTATAAATAACCTTAAAGGCTCCCACTTTCAAGACTTTTTTTTTTTTTTGAGCAGTTACTATTCTACATGATTTACAAACATGAAACATCTGCTTTTATTTCATAAGCTTTGATGTCTGTGGATTAAGAGATATGGAAATGGCCAATGCTGCCACTGCTTCAAATGCCCCAAAGCCTATTCCTGGTTTGCTGTTGCCTGGGCTGTGCTGGCACATTTGCATCATTATAAGCTTCACTTCATCCCTGCAACAGTCCTTTCCTACTGACCATCTAAGTTGTCTTTGTTTGGAAAATTATTTCACTCCATATTTTGTGTGAGTTCTGAGGATCTAAATTTTGTTTAGAGTCATTTTTAAAATATATATGGAGGACTTTGGGGGAGAATTTGGTAAATCTCTGCCTTTACTCTGCCATCTTGGCTCAGCCCCCTTCCTCTCACCTTCAAGTACTTTTTTGTGTTGAAAGTCTTTTGGAGATTGTAACAAAATTGTGGACTCTGGAGCCTGATAACCTTTTAATCAAAATGGAAATCTCAAAGATTCCTCTCCTTTGCAAATTTTTTTTTAAAATCCTGACATCTTTGTAAATAATAATGTAGATAATGTATTTTCATATATATCCCTTCCTTTTTTTTGACAAATTAAAATTAACTTTCTGTGTTTATAGAAGCATTACTAAAGACTTTTCAATCCAAACATGAACAATCTGAATACCATTATCATTTTAAAAGATAGTACAATACTGCTTCAGTGGACAAGGCTAGCCAGGACATAGATCTTCTGGATATTCTGTTTAATTGAAGGCCCCAGAACAATTTGACTCAGTTTCGGCTCTTATATGTTATATCTCTTACTTCCACTTTTGTTAAGTGATATTCTTTCTCTGTTCATTCCTTTCTCTCTTTAAGGAAGCTAGATGACAATGGACGGAGTGCTGGACCTGGAGTCAAGAAGATATGAGTTCAAATTTCACTTCAGTAAATCACTTTATATGTGACCCTGGAAAGTAATTTATCTTTTATTAGCCTCAGTTTCTTCTTCTGTGAAATGGAGATAATAATAGCACTTACCTCCCAGGATTGTTATGAGACTCAAAGGAGATAATTGTAAATTATCTCAATGCTTGGAATATAGGAAGTGCTATAGAAATATTAGTTATTTTTATTATTATTATTATTATTATTATCACATTGCTTTTCCTCTCCTATTCTTTCCTTGTTATTGATCTCTTCCCTTTTATTCCCTGATCTCTTTTGACCTTGACTATCTCTGGGCTTTATGTTGAATGTCACTTGCTTGATTGTTGCCTAATCACAACACTTTAAGCTTCATATTAACTCTCCCTAAAAGAACAAGAAATCCTTGACTTTTAACAGTTGATAATATCAGTATGTCAGGATTTCAAATTCAAGACCAAGATTTGAATTTTCCTAAAAATTCAATTCTATCTAAGTAATTTTCTTAGTGTTGACTTTTTTTTTTTTTTTAAACCAGCTGTCGCATTTAAGACCTGAGCAGTAAACAATTGTGTATTGTTCCACAAGGTACAAATACAAATCTTCCATCTTCCTGTTAATTTGCTACCTAAACTAAAACATTACTGGACTCTTAATTAGTCTTCACTGTTTATATAACTGTTTAACTGTCTGAGGCAATAGGCAAGAGACATGCTAAGTCTTCACTAGCTAAGGTTAGGTAATCAATTTCCATTCCCCCAAGACAGGGCTAATAGTACATAGGATTATCACTAAATACAGGCAGCTGCTTTATAAGACAAACGCTTTCAAAGGGAATCTAACTATAATGGAGTAGGTAGGAATCATAAGCCTATACATCTATATTGTTGGATTGTGTTCAGAGCAGCAGAGGCATTTTCAACTACAATTGAAATATGGTATTAATTTTACATTGACTCAGCTAATTGTTATTAAAGGTAAATGTAAGGCAAAAGACACATCATATATATTTATTCTCAAAAGAGCCCTATTTGTCCAGACTATAATTTACTTGTTATTTGAAACCTGTTTTTCCTTTGCTAAATCTAAATCTAGTCATACCATCTTTATGATCTATAATAACTTTCCTGCTTTGGAAGATCTAAAGCAAGTATTACCTTGCAATTCAAATATGATCATTAAAAACATCATTCTTTTATGTAGTCTTATTTGTTGGCAATGAAACAAATCTCTTGTATATTATTTCCTTTTTCTTTTAATTGCATAGAAAGTAGAAGAATTCTGAAAATCCTGGTTGTAAATAAGCTCATAAATTCATAGCACCATAGATTTAAAGCTAGAAAAGACCTCCTAGGTCATTTATTACACTTTTTATATGTACATTTCTAATCTTAACTAATGTCATAGGTTAATTTCAAAAGGGAATTTAATTCATTTTATTTCTTTCAAAGATTTCTTTATATCTAAGAGTCAAATCATTTGTAATTTGCATATCACTATAAGGTCTTCAGGATATTTTTATCGCAGCAAGTACATAATATTTTTTAATGAGAAAATTGAGACACAGGCAATGAAGACTATGGTTCTAAATAATCAGACACTTGTCTAAGGTCACATTGCTAGGCAATAACAGAGTCAAGTCTCAAACAAAATCTTATGACTCTAAGTCCAGAAGTTTAATTAAACCTTGTCACTCAGTTAGAAACATAAATGGTCTAGAAATAATTTTACCCAACTCCCAGGAGTCAACTGATAAATTTTCAGTGTGAACATTTACCTTGGAGATCAGTAAATTCTGCAAATCAGGGCTTGATTTATTGTTCTCTTGATTGTCTATTCTAGACTTGAGAAAGTGATGGAGAAAATGTTAATAATGCAGAATAAATTTAAAGTATCTCATACTATATAGACTACAAATCTACCAGTAGTATGAATAAAATAGACTACCAGAAGTAGATCTGCTAAAGACTAAATATAAAACAAGTCAGTGATGTTTTGATTTTCTAATTCCCCAGCCATTTTATTTGTGCTTTACTGGACTTCTTCCTCCTAATAGAAACATAAGTTTATACCCATTCAATAAAACTTGTTTTTCGTTATTATTTTGTGGCTATATCTTTTTGGTGCTTTCAAATTTCAAACCTGAAAGTTTCATGGGCTACAAAAAGCCTGGATCCATATGCCAGTGATTCTTCTTTCTATGTGTATATTATTTTTGGCAAGACATTTAGCAATTCTTAGTCTCCTCATCCAAAATGAAGCAGTTGGACTTGATGTCAGGCTCCTTACACAATAGTGCTTATAGATACTGCATGAATTTCAAATTGTATAAGCACGTTATCAATACCTTGTCTAAGCCATTGATGAAAAATAGTGAATGGCACTAAATCAGCCAAGATTCCTGGAGTACTTTATTGGAAACCTTATATGTTGACAATGAACCACTTAAGATAACTAAGTCTAACATTGAAATACTCTTAATATACCTAATATTGCTCTACTTTTTTTGAAGGATGTCATGTAATGTTTTATCAAATATAATCTAGCTAAATTATTTGCACATGCCTGATTTATAATTTTTAATTCTATCTAAAGAAGAAATGACATGACAAGTCTCACATGACAAGTTCTTGAAGAATTCATCTTGGTTCATGATGATCACTTTTTTACTTTCTATGTGCACATTATTTCTCTATAATAATTGTACCAGGAATTAAAATCAATCTCATTTTTACAGGTTCTATCATTCTCTTTCCTTTCTCATTGTTTGTTTGCTTTGTAGATAAGGGAAATAATGTTTCTACAATCTTCAGATATCAATGATAATAAGTTTTATTTTCTAGGCAATAGGAATATACTGAATGTTTTAATTATAATTACCTGGCAATAATGTAAAGGATGGTAAGAATGCCAGATTATTATTATAGTTTAGGTGTTTTTTTAAAAAAGTGTCTTAACTGAGTGGTTGCAGTGGGAGAGAAAAGCAAAAATGGACAAATGTTGCTACTTTTCAGAGTTAAAATGATAATTACTTAACAATTGGTGGAACAAAGATAACAAAGTAAGGGCAGGAACTCTCCCAACCTCTCCCTAAACTACTCCAAATTCTCTTTAATAATGACTCTATAAACAAATTTTAAAGTGTCAGAACATCCAAAAGATAGAGTAGAGCATTTTCCAGCCAAAGACAACTTAGAAGGTTGACAAAAAAGGCCTGTGGAACCAGAATGGAGCCCAATGTGCAGTCCCAGTGCAGGAAGAGCAGTCTCACCCCTCTGTCCTATGTAGAAATGGGTCTTGGGACCTCTGAATCAACAGCAGTACTGGCAGTTTTCAGACTTCTCAGCCCAGAGATATCAAAGAAACTTGGAAGGTCAGCAAAAGCTCTGTGTCAACAGCGTGAGAGTCCAGCACAATACTATAACTCCAGCACCAGCAACATAGGATGCCGTTGCTTTAGCACAATGGATCTCACAGTATTGGTGGGGCAGGGATACCTCTAACAATGCTAGAGCAAAAAAGAGGGCTTGTGGTCAGGTCTTTAGAAGGATTTCTGAAAACAGCTTATGACAGTGCATCATCCACCCTAGGAAAAAAACCCTGCTTTATCAAAATTAAAAGCTGAGTTATAGACGAGGAACATGAGCAGACAACAAAAAAAAAAAAGTTTCTGACCACAGAGAGTTACTATGGTAAAAGGAAGATCAAAATATACACTCAGAAGATGATAATAAAGTCAAAGCTCCTACATCCAAATCTTCCAAGAAAAATAAGAAAATTATTGACAACTGATAGAAAGTTTTGGATAAAGGAAAGACTATCATGAAAATGACTCAGTTGTTAGAGACTGCATGACTGATATTACCATAACTAGAAAATTTAGCTGGGACAATTGTTTTTGTTCATTCATTTGTACTTGGAAGGGCTAGGGAGTGATAAGTTAAACTTTGGACATGTTCAGTTTCAGTTTCCAGAAGAATACCTATGTGAAAATATCCACCAGGAGACTCAGGCTTAGTAAAGTTGTTTTGATATTTTATGCATATAAATAATAATTAAAATTATGAAAGTTCACTAAATTCATTTATTCACCAAAAGATTGAATAAACAGAACAAATAGAAAGCAAAAGTAAGACTTTTCATAAGTAGACACATTTCAATGGCTAGAAAAGCATGAAGAAAAAGCATGAAGGTGAAATAGCTAAAGAGGTGGAAGTATATTATGGGCCAGAATTCTGTGGAATTCAGTGGAATTGATGAGACAATGGTTATCTAGTTTATCATGGTGCTTAATAATTCTCTAAGTTCAGTGATTTAATTTTACAACAAATAATGGTTTCCTAATGATATAATGATTGATTTATACTCAATGTAGAGCATATAAGCTAGGAGCCTCAGCCAGGTTCATTGAGAGAGCTAAAGAAGACAAGTGGACTGGAGGCTGAAGCACAACCCCTTGGACTCAGATTCATTCATCCTCTCTCACACCATCCTGGTGGCAGGCTCTCCTCCTGCACTTCCCCCACTGAGACCAAGGCGGGTCTGAAAGGCTCTCTAGAAAGCTGCCCAGCATCAGGCAAGGACATAATAAAGGATTTGGACTTTAACCCCTGGCTACTCTTGGGTGATTACTGAACTGAAAAGAAGGCTGTTCCCAGAGACCCCATGAAAACCAAACAAAGACCATTACACAAATATGGTATGTTTCTTCTATATATTGCAATATGTGGGCTTTATAATTGGCTATAAGGTATCCTAGAACAATTCTTTATGTCTTTATACTAAACACATCATGAAAGATCCTTAGAAACACATCTGATGGCAGGTGTATTCCTCCAGGTATTATTTGGTCTGTAGTAGAAAGGCCTTTGTCTAACTTGGGTAAAAACAATGAAAATACAAAGAGATGGATGTGAAAGAGACTAAAAAATTATCTAATTTGTAGGAGGAAAGGGGGAAAGATGAATAGAGTTAAAACTGACTTAAGGTTTCAAATTATCTATGAATAGGGATGGCATGGATAAAAATAAGGAAGTCATGAAGATTTGCATATTTGGGGGAAATATATAGTATAGAAATCTGAGAACTGAAAAGAAAATGTGAGCACATAGGCTTATCCATAAAAATAACTTTTTTTTAAAAAAAGCACAATATTTAAAAAAATTTTTTTAAAGATGAAATGATGGTTTTTAATTAACATATTTTGGAGCTCTAGGCAAATAGAAAGCTCTTTTTCACATTCTAATAAAATTTTTTCATTCATATATGCAGAAAAAAGTGGAATAGTTACCATATTTCCAA
Source organism: Sminthopsis crassicaudata (assembly GCF_048593235.1). Taxonomy (NCBI): domain Eukaryota; kingdom Metazoa; phylum Chordata; class Mammalia; order Dasyuromorphia; family Dasyuridae; genus Sminthopsis; species Sminthopsis crassicaudata. The sequence continues at coordinate 106,475,687 of NC_133619.1, forward strand.
TGTGTAAGAAATTATAAGTTTATATCACATTTCTGTCATAACTTTTTTTTCTCCTGAATTTTCATTTCAAAACCATTCATAGCCATATTTACTTGCTAACACTATTCTAAATTACAATTTTAAAATGCTGGCTTCCTTCAAAAATCATGTCAAATGCTATCTTCTTTATGAGGATGTTGTCTTTCCCAAAAAAAATTTTAAAGGTTTATCTTCAAAGGTTATTTTCTTTTATTCCACATCTACTTTGAATATATCTAACGATTTACATGTTTTTCCCCCAATTAAAACATAAAGCTTTTTAGTTCAGTACTAATTGTCTCTTCTTTTTTTTTTTTTTTCTATCTCTAGAGGTTAACACAGTGCCAAATAAAATCAGCATTTAATAAATGCATTTAATCTATTGAGATTTCACAAAAAGTTTTAAATTCAATTCATTACATTTATAAGAGGAAGTATGACAAAGTAAATATTAGGTTGGGCTTAGACTCAAGAATGAACGGATTCAAATCTCTTCCCAGATAGTAATTGTAGGACCCTAAGCAAGCCACTTAATTTTTATGTGCCTCAAGCAACATCATCTCTACAAATTCACAGAAAAGTTGTGCTGCACATAAGTCTAGAAGTTTCACATTTGAATTTTCCCAACTGATATCACAAATCCTTCTTACAGTAATAGATTCTATTTATATTTATTTGAACAATGTTATTTTCATATAATTTACCAAACTTATGTATATATGTTCTAATTATGTATCTTATGTTCTACAATCTGTTGGTGAAGACTTGTTACATTTAAGTCTGGTTCAGATCTAAATAAAATTAAGAAGAAAAGGTCACTATTTGTATTTTAAGAGAGAGACTATATATTTAAATTATTGAACACAGAGGCCATGTGTCTTTTGTAGGTGATATTTAATATTCTTTAAAATCACTTTCCACAAAGAATTGAGAAAATATATCTCTCTCCTTTCTAGGTAGAGTACAGAAACTAGAGACAGAAAATAATTCAAATGTTTTAAGATTTAGTTCATATGTAAATTTAGTTGAAGCATTTTTCTCTTCTCTTTTTAAATTCTTTGATGCAAAGAGCAGTTTACAAGATAGAAATATAGGGAGAAATACATTCAGAAATAAATATTACATAAAAATACAAATTATCAATAAAAATTTGCAAAGGCTAAAAATGAAGAAAAAGTCTCTAGAAATTTCCTCTTATTAATGATAAGAATTCAAAGGGTTTTTAATGTAATTTATGAATTATTCATGATATTAGAAATGGAAAAATACCTTAACTACTAGGGTTAATCCTCTAGATCTTGACTTAAACTGTATATACTATTATTTCTGATTTGCCTTTTGAAAGGTCATTGTGTATTTTTTATGTAAAAAAAAGTATTCTGAAAATAAGTTATAAATTCCACCATACTTATTCTTGCTCCAGACCTGTGATTTCAATATAGGTAACACCTTTCATCAGTGGGTAGTAGGAACCATTATTTGGGGATTTTTCTTTTTACTTTTATTTTATTTATTTATTTTACATTTTTTAATTTATGGAATAAAATAAGCACTTCCATGACATAATATAATTAAAAAGATATTTCACATTAAATTATTTTATACAACTTGCTATTCTTCTTAATAAATTAATTTATTTTTAATACACATTCTTCATGAATCAAGTTGGAAGAGAAAAATCAGAACAAAAGAGGAAAACCATGGGAGAAAAAAACAAAACATAAAAAAGAAGTAAATATAGGATGGGTTTATTTATATTCAATCACCAGAGTTCTTTTTCTGTATTCAGGGGGCATTTTCTATCTAATGTCTATTGGGGATGCCTTGGAAGACTGAACCACTGAGAAGAAACAAGCCTTTCATAAATGATCATTGCACATTCTTGCTGTTATTGTATACAATGTATTCCTGTTTCTGGTTATTTCACTCAACATCAGTTTGTATAAATATTTCCAGACCTTTCTAAAATCAGTTTGTTTATCATTTTTATAGGAAAAAAAAATTTCATTATCTCTGAATACCACAATTTTCCATTTTCCAAATTCTTTGCTACTACAAACAGAGCTGCTACCAATATTTTTGTACATGTGAGTCCTTTTCCCTTTTTTTATCATTTCCTTGGGATACAGATAAAATAGTGGCCCTGCTGGGTCAGAGAAAATTCACAGTTTGATAGCTCTTGGACATAGTTCCTCCAAATTGCTCTCCAGAATGATTGGATCATTTCACAACTTCACAATATTTCACCAACAGTGTATGAGTCCCAGTTTTCCCATATCCCCTCCAACATTTATCATTATTTTTTTCTGTCATCTTAGCCAATCTGAGAGATTTAAGGTGGTACCTCAGAATTGTTTTGATTTGCATTTCTCTAATCAATAGTGAAATCACTGTTGATTGAGAACATTTTTATATGACTATAGGTAGTTTTAATTTCCTCATCTGAAAATTGTCTATGTATATATTTTGACCATTTATCAATTAGGGAATGACTTTTATTCTTATAAATTTGACATAGTTCTTTATATATTTTAGAAATGAAATCTTTATCAGAAACACTGATTATAAAAGTTTTTCCCAGTTTTGTATTTCCCTTTTAACCTTGTTTCTGTTGTTTTTATTTTTTTTGCTTTTCTTTTTAAATAGATAATAAAATTATCATGTAAATTTCTTTTTTTCCCTTTTTCCTTCCCTCCCCAACCCTGCTCTACACATATGCATTTATTCCATACATATTTATCATTTTCTCTAGATCTAGATGTTATCTAGATAGATAACATCTTTCTTCTAAGTCTTTTATTTTTAATTTACATATTTAAATAAGCAAAATAACTTAGTCATTCAAAAATGTTCTTAAACTGTTTTATTACTCTATGCAATATTATATTGATTCTGCTCACCTTGTTCTTCAGAATTTCATACAAGTCTTTCCATGCTTTTCTAAAATCAATAAACTCATCCTTTCTTACAGCATAGTAGTCTTTCATCACAACCATATGCCACAGCTTGTTCAGTCATTCCCTGAAATATATAGATTCCCTGAAATTTGTAGTTCTTTTGCCACCACAAAGAGAGCTACTATAAACATACCATTTATATTCATAGTTATACTTAAATTATAAGTTTCCCTCCATCTTATTTTTGTTCACTTTTTTCTCTGTCTCTCTTTTTACCCTATATTTGTTAACTTATCTTCTCTCCCCAGACCTTTCCACTCCATCTCTCTACCCTTCCAGGAATCTCCAAGAGTCCCCTGTCCTTCATCCTTCCAATCCCAATCTATACAACACTCCAAAAGTCCCTCCCCCATCCTCTTCCCTGACTCTTCAATACTCTTAAAATGAATAAATAAAGGGGAAAAGAACCTGACTAGTATGGTGTAAAGGAAGATCTAAGTTCATATTCAGGTGAAGATAGTGAGGTAGAACAAAACACTCCTGCCTTAAAGAGCAATGTCAAATGGACAAGCCCAGAAAAGATTTCTGGAGGAACATAAAACTGAATTCAAAAATCAAATAAGAGAGTATTCAAGGAAAAGCCAGTGGTGGTGGTGGTGGTAGGGGAAATCAATCCTAAATAAAATTAAGTTAAAATTACAACAATACATTATAAAGATTGTATATTCTAACAAAGTAGGATTAATACTAGAAATATATAGGTGATTTAAGACAAGGAAAATTTTTAATATAATTGATAATAATAAAAGCAAAAAAAAATCCATGAATACATTTAAAATTAAAAAAATGCTGGAAAGAATAGGTATACATTGATTTTTCCTTAAATTGATTTTTAAAAATGAACATTTGCATTGGCAAGCAGTAAATATAATGGGAATAAGCTGGAAGTCTTTCCAATAAGATCAGGTATGAAACAAGGATGCCCACTGTGAACAATTTTGTTCAATATTGTATTGGAAATCTAATAAGTAGCAATGAAAAGAAAAAGAAGCAGGAATATGGATAGGAAATAAGGAAATAAAACTATCTCTTTTGCAAATGATATGATAATATACTTGGAAAACTCTAATCACTCAACTAAAAAAGTTGGCTGAATAATAATTTTATCAAAGTGACAAGATATAAAGCAAAACCACAAAAATCATCTCTCTCTCTTTCTCTCTCTCTCTCTCTCTCTCTCTACTCTATATATATATATACATACACACATATATACATATCAAAACAAAACCCTGCTAGAAGAGATAGATACATAACTTTAAAATAATTCTAGATATTATAAAACATCTGACAGTACATCTGCTACAACAAAGACATGAACTATAGTTATAAGCAAAATTATTTTAAAATACTATACAAATAATATCAGATTTAAATGATTAGATGAATATTGTTTATAGGTAGGCAAGACCAATATAATAAAAATGACAATTTTACCTAAATTAATTTATTGACACAATACACATATGTAATATCTGGGCTAGCTCTTGGGAAGACTTTGGGATCAGCCCCAGTCCTTAGTATTAATGAAGAAGTGAAGAAGGCAAGAGTCACCATGTGGCTGGTCAGAGATGGAGTCTGGAATCTGGAGTTTGGAGTCTGGAGCCTGAAGTCTTCTCTGAGAGTTGCGGCTGAGAGCTGCACCTGAGAGAGAGCCTTTTGTTTTTGTGACTCCCTTAATTGTCCCAGTATGATTACATCACTACATCATATTGAACATGTGCAACCACACTGAGCATGCAGAATTGTAGAACATTACATCACTGTATTACCCTAAGTATATGCCAACTAGATTGATATCATTCTATCACATTAAGTATATGCTTAGAGAAATAAAATTTGTAGCTTCTGTTATATATTAGCTCTTTGAGAAACTTCAAGAGAAAGTGAGAAAGCATCCAGATAAGATTATATCTTTCATGTCCACTCTCATACTGGACTTCCAGGTCCTATTTTTGATGGTAATTAAAAGTCAGATAGCCTTCTAACCATGTTGGCCAATATTCCTTTATTTCAGGAAGCCCAAGAATCTCATTCTAAATATTGTCAGGCTGCTCAATTTTACAATGTTTACAATTTGGAATAACAAGAGAGGAAGCTAGGAGCACAGTAAAAGCCTGTCCAGCTTGTCTTCCTTTCCACGCTGCTAGGCTCCCTCTAGGGAAGAACCCTCATGGTTTGAGACCCAATGAAATTTGGCAAATGGATGTTACCCATTATAAATCTTTTGGTTGTCTATCTTTTATCCATGTTGTAGTAAATACCTTTTCAGGATTCACTTTTGCAATGCCAGCAGCAAAAGAGACAGCCGAGTGGTCACTGAATTCCTTATACAAGCATTTGTAATTATGGGTGTGCCACAAGCAATAAAAACAGATAATGGGCCTGCTCATACTTCTAAACATTTTGCACACTTTTTTGCACAGTATCAGATTTTACACACTATTGGCATACCCTTTAATCCTCAAAGTCAGGCAATAGTAGAGAGGAGAAAGAGACATTAAGATGCTCCTCCAAAAATAAAAGAAAGGGGGAGCCACAGATAACCCTGGAGAACTTCTAAATCTAGCCCCCTTTATACTATTAACTTCTTGATCTTTGACAAAGATGCACTGGCTCTAGCAGACAGGTTTTATAACCCACTGGAAGGCCAGTGTCCAGTGTGAGCAGCTCCACTATCTTTAGATAATCACCAGGTGATGTGGAGAGACCCAGAAAGTGGTGAATGGAAAGGACCAGATAGGTTAACTGCTTGGAGGAGAGGGGTTTGCTTGTATCTCTATAGATGGAGAAGGAATCAGATGGGTGCCAACGAGCTGTATTTGCTTTATCCATAGAAGAGAGATGGAGCAGACCCTTAAAATGAAGGAGAAGACCCAAGAAACATCAGGTGGTTCCATTGCTGACTGTGCCCACCACTGAAAGAGCTTGGCAGTTATGGCAATTGACTCATGATCACCAAAATAAAATCATTGATAAGACTGTTTCAGGACTCTAAAACCAGCAGGAATCATTGGATTCCCTGACATGTGAACTAATGGAAAAATAGATTGGTTTTGCACTCTCTCTTGGCTGCTGAAGGAGGTGTATGTGTGATTGTTATTTACATACTCTCCTTCTAGGACTTATGGATATGTATATACATATTGTTTCTTATATCATTACTTGCCTGTGTGAATGCTCTCATACTGATTCATACTGTTTGTTACATCACTACTTACATGTATAATTCATGTTTGTTACACTACACTGAGCCTGCAACAGCTGTGGAGAGAGCCATGACTACTAGCCTGAGTTATATTACTATATGCTTGTGAAATACCTCCCATGCTGATGGATTTATGTATATTTCAATTTCAACCCAGAGGAAACCCACTCGCAATATCTGGTTTGACTTCCCATTTCTCTTAGGTGTTTTCATCTCCCTTCCTGAGAAGTCAGGGAGGGCATGATCACCCCCTTTTTGGTGTTTTCACCTCCCTTCCTGAGAAGTTAGGGGGAACGTGATCATCCCCTTTTTGACCAACTGTGTTCTAAAACAAAGCAGGAGATGTAGAGGACTGGAACTCTGAAAAGGTACACTTGAATCTAGGACTGCATTTGAGATAATATAAGCATATATTAAGCATATATTCTAAGCATATACTTAATGTGATGGAATGATGTAAACAATCTAGTTAGCATATACTTAGGGTAACATGATGATGTAATGTTCTACAGTTGGGCATGCTCAGTGTGGTTGTGTATGCTTAGTGTGATGTAGTGATGTAATCATACAGGGGTATTTAAGGAAGTCACAGAGACAGAAGGCTCTCTCTCAACTATAGCTCTTAGCCCCAGCTCTCAGAGAAGACTTCAGACTCCAGACTCCAGAATCCAGATTCCAGACTACATGTATGACAGCCACATGGTGACTCTCCTGCCTCTTTTACTCTTCCTCTAAGACCAAGGACTTGGGCTGATCCTAAGGTCCTCCAGAGAGCTAGTCCGGATATTACAACTAATGGAGGAGGGGTATGTAAAGAAAGGAGATTTAGTTCTATCAGATATACTAATTTGCAATTATCAAAACTATCTGGCATTGACTAAGAAGTAGAGCAGTTAGGGAAAATGGAAAAGAACCTATGTTATTTTTTATTATTAAATTTTACCTTTAATTCATGGAATAAAATAAGTATTTTCATAACAGTACAATTTTTTAAAAAGATGATTGCATATGAAACTGCAAGTCTACTAAATAAAACTTGCTATTCCTTTCAAATACACAATTATTATGTAATTTTTTTTCTTTATTCCTATCTCTGCCACACTTTACCCAGCCCTAGAAATGGCTACCTCTGGATCTATATGTTATAAAATATTCATAACAGTTCTTTTTGAGAGGCAAAGAACTGGAAATTGTGGGAATGCCCAGCCATTGGGGAATGAATAAACAAGTTTTGGTATATGATTGTAATGGAATGCTACTGAAGTATAAGGAATCCTGAGCTCTATTATCTTAAAAAAACATGGATGGACTTGCATGAAATAATGAAGAGCTAACTGAGCAGAAACAAGAGAACACTGTATATAGTAACACAATATTGTTTTAAGGACAACATTAAATAATCAATTTTGGCTATTATAAATACTCATATCAACTATGAAGGGCCTATGAAGAAAGAAGCTATTTGCATTCAGAGAAAGAACTAATAAATTAAAGTATGTATAGAATTATTTTACATATATATGTATATATATATATATATATATATATATATATATATATATATATATATATATATATATATATCCAGATTTGTGTCTTATGATAGCCATCTATGGAGAAGGAAGAAAAAAAAAGAAATATGTATAAAACTTTATTATCTATTTAAAAGGAATTGCAAGATGTATATGATAGATTTGAAGTTTCATGTGCAATCATCTTTTTATTATTATTTTACCATGATATGGAAATGTTCGATATATGCTATAAATTAAAAAATAAATAAAAATTTGAAAAAGTTCTAAGAAAAAAAACAATTACATTCACAAGAGACCATACTGACTATTTGTAAGATGCATTATAATGTCACTTGTTCTATGGCTGGATTAGAGTAAGTGGCTGCTGAAATCCCTTACAATTTTCAAAAGTTTTGATGATATGAATTAGCTAGAGTTATACAACTATATGTCAAAGTTAGTACTTAAATAAAAACATTTCTAACTCCAAAAAAATCTCTCTATCAATTTTGACATATCATATCCTTTGGCCACTGAATTAGTGGTTGCCTCAGCTTAAAAGGTCAAAATTTCCTATTAGATCTAAGGACATGTATAGTCATTCTGATCTATTTCTGCCCACTAGACTCAAATAGTTCTGGAGGAGAAAGTAAGGTTGCTGACTTTGCACAGATTTTGCTTTCTCAAATGATTGCATGTCATGATATCATCTCCCTAATGGCATGATCATTTTTGAGAAGAAAGGACAAATAAGAATTTAAAAAATCTGCTTTACAGATATATAGTACATTCACAAAATTTGGTGCTTATATTCTATAACTAAAATGAAATTAAGGATAATGACTTAGCCAAACATCTCATGACTTCCATCAGTACCTAGCATTGCCTTTTATCCAAAAAAGGTCCTGATTAATAATTATTTATTGAATGAAACTGAAAAATGTTTCTAAATTTAAAAAAAAGTTTTTAAAAAACAAATTCATGTAAACATGAATTTGGTAATAGAGGAAGTAAAAATTTGAATTTATTGCAATTCAACTATAACAAAATGTTTTGAACATGAATTTTATTGCAAAGTCATTTTTGTATTTTAGATACCATCATGTCATTGATAGATTCAAGATTATACCTTTCAGTTAGGTTGTTCAACAAACAGAAGAAAAAAAAAAAAGTTGGCATCTATGTTTTACTCTATTCTTAATCTCAAGGTTCATTCACTTTCTTTAAAAAAGAAAAAGTTTAAATCTTCATTAGCTACTATTAAGTGCCTCCCCTCCAAGATTACCTCCAATTTACATTGGTCACATATTATTTGTACATAGTTGTTGGCATGTTAACCTTCATCAGGTGAACTGTGAACTCCTTGTGAAGAATTATTTGTTCTTGTTTGTCTGTTTTGATAAGGAGATAAGGGTATTATTATATCTCTGATTAGCAGTGTTTGTTCTATAGCAGATGGTTGAATTGTCTTTTTTAATGTAAAATGAAATTAAAAACAATGATCAATTCAAGAAACATAAACAAAACAAAAAGTAAAACATAAAAACTTTTATATGCTCAAACACTCTAAACAATGCTTTTTGAAGACTAAATCTATCAATTAAGTTTAAAAAAGAATAAACAAATGTTGACATGTATCCCCTAATAATTTGCTTGTCATTGAGAGGCAATAGCTCTAATGTGTGCATGGAGTGGCACAAAGAACCAAAGAATAAAAACATTTTAACCAATCCAGATTATCTATGTAAGTTTATTTCCTGCTTGTATATAAAAAAAAAAAAATACAAATAGGTTTATTTCTTCTATCTATGAAAAGTCTTTTATGTAAATTATACATGTCAAAAAAGTATTCTTGTTCAAATGCATACATTATCTGAGAATATTTTTAGTGGTAAGGTGTCTGAACTGCATATGGTGCCAAAGATAATGCTATAAAAGCCTTGGACATTATGTAGGACTTTTTATATGCATCTAAAAATTATATATAATTACATATCATAGTCATGTATTTATGGTTGTTATTCCTACACTACAATACAAGCATCATTAAGAGGGGGACTACATATTTTCTAGAATTTTTATTTTTTTCCATACCAAATGAATATTGTGCTGCATGGGTTTGACAGGAGCAAAGAGATCTGTAATTTAGTTCTTTCTTTTATAATGTCTTGACAAATTTATATTTTTCTCCCATCTTTCACTAAAAAAATTACCTGTAATACCTTATTGTTTTGTGGAAATAGACCTGTGTTCTCAAAGGCTACATCTGTGGATTATAGACCCTTGGAGGTTCTAAAAGTTGTAAAGGCTTTTGGTATAATAGAATCATTATGCTATATTTATCTCCATTAAATATAGAAAAGCTCATCACCAGAGAGTCAGTAATGAATCACTAATAAATATGTTGATCTCAACAAATTATATATTTAGTAAGACATGGACATGTTAACTGTATGGGAATATCAATGCAAATTCAATAGAAGGTTCTGGCTATATTAAAATGTTATAACTTCATGCTTTATGGAAAAAGAATAATATATTCATTGCAATGTTATTTTCATCTCTATTAAACTGCAAGGTTCTTGAAGGAACTGAAATGCTTTTCATTTCACCTTGGTAAACATAGCACCTTTCTGTATATTTAATACTGGTTATAAATTATTCATTAATTTGGATAGCTAATGTTTTCCCGTTACCTTTTTAACTGTTGTGGAAGTAGAACAAACTATTTCTTACTTATTCCCAAAGAAACTGTATTTATTCACTATTTAGTTCTTTATTGAAGTTATTATTACATAACACTTTTTAGCCTTACAAAATAAATCTATGCAGGGATGAGGATCAGCTGAGCAATCACTCATACAATTACCCTATGCTAATTAAATAACTAACAACAAACTATACTCTGAATCAATCAAGAACACTTTTGTTGAATCAAATGGCCAACAAAGTCTTGATATTGGTAAGAAAAGTTCTTGATAAATTAAGAAATACTTGAAGACCATTGGATGAAAGGGAGTGTTGTTGAACAATTGGGAATCATATTGGTTGATCATCCCATGTGGGACTTACGTAGAGCAATCAATTTAGTTTGGAATTAATAATGTATGTCTCTTAGCTTAGTAATGGAGGTCAGTCCAACCAAAGCCCTGAAGAGGAATCTTTTGGGAAGGAAAGAAAACAGCATCTTTTCTTCTCCCTTTTCAGAAGTGGATCTCGTGACTTTTGGAGACTTAGATAATTTGGGCTTAGAAATATATTTCTAGTTCTAGAAGTGTCCCTGGAACAAATGTTGCAGAGGAACATGCCCTTTTCTCATTTAATTCAATACAGCTAAGTGGATACTTTAAAAATACTTAAGTTACATATTATTTTCAGTTCAGTTCTCTCTAATGTTTGAGAATAAATTTTCAAAAATTAGAAATATTACTTCAGATTATCAGTCCATGTCAAATATAGTCAATCCTCTGAATCTTTACAGAAGAATGGATAAAGAGCTGAATTTAGAATTCAGGAAAACTTGAGCTCAAATCTTGCTTTTCATCAAGGGAGATACTTGCATAAATTTTAAAAAGGTGAGTCCTTATCTCTCTGATGCCAGTCAAATACTATCTTGGTAAAAAATGAATATCTCAATTACAATTAGTTCCATTTTCATATAAATGTTTTAAAGAAAATAATATGAAATGTTTTCTTTTCTAACTGGACTATTTTATGATAGAGCTCAATTCAAAAAGTATAGAAATTATATAAAGATGAGAGGCTAATTTGGATGCAAGAAGATCTGACTTCAAATGCTCCCTCAATCCCTTATCAGATATGTGGCCCTGGTCATGTTATTTAACCTATCTTAGCTTCAATTTCCTCGTTTTTTGCAATAGGGACAAAAATAGTACTTATATAATAAAGTTGTTGTAAAGATCAAATATTCTAACACATGTAATTTAAAAACTTTAACATGTTATATGATAGCTTTATAAGTTTTAGTAGTAATACTGTTACCAGTACTAATACTAATGGTTGTAAAAGTAGTGGCAATGCTGGTAGTTATGATGGTGGTAAGGTGGTGGCAGTAGTAATATTTACCATTTAAGACAGGAAGTAGATTCATGGGAATGTTTTCTGAAGGAAAGAGAAAATGGGACCACAAATTTAAGATTATTATTATTATTCCTTAAAATAACTCTTGATTTAATAAAGTTTGATATTTTTATCTTGTGTGAGTATGTAGCTCTATAAATCATTATCCCAGATCCCACTCAGTTCAATCTCAGAATCCAGAGAATGGTTTTAGATCTCCTTCTGGGATCTAAGGGTACCTCTAAGGAATAGAAAGTTGATCCTCTTATGCCATCAATCCAATCTGTCCTTGCCATATGATTACCACATGAAAATCATTTATAATCAGCTAGCTTTGAACCTTTAGAAAAGTGGATTTACTAATATTGTAGAGTGAAAACACTTGTATAATTCCCCTCCTCCCTTTCATCCTCAAAGTCTACACTCAAAATACAAACAAGTATACTTAAAATCCAGAGGAAAGAAGACTCACTTTTAGAGAATATATATGATAAAGATAATTCAAAATATTTAGTTTATAAAAGTTCTGTTCTTCCATTAAAGAGCCCCTCAAGAAGTTTTTTTAGGCATGATATAGTTTGTTTATTGGATTCCTTTTGAATCCATCAATCTACTTTTGATCTGTCCTTATCTCCCAATGCCAACCCTGATCTGGAGTCGCCACAAGGTCTCTTGATATAACGAAGGGAGAGTCCAACATTGTCCTGACACTTTGAAGCTCATTAATTTCTCCCTCTAGTTAAAATGGGATGTGAGGGAAGAATGAAATTAAGATATCTTTCCTCACTCTCATACCCAAGTGTCTCTTTCTGAGAGTTTTACTATAATTTACGATCATTCCAAATTACTGAATGATTTGGGTTTTATCTGCCTTAACAACTAACACTAATATTGAACAAATTCACTCTAATTTAAAGATTTTTCATATTTAGCATTCATGATCAATTGTTATATTGAACATTTTAATAAATTAAGTGAGATGCCATGACTTGATTAACTAATATAAATTGACTCCACCCTCACATCTGTAAAAATAGCCATAAGTAAAGGAAAGAAAATTCTGCTAAGTAATTCCCATAGCTCAATTAACTTTAATCATGAAGGAGGAAAAGAAATATTGAGTCCTTCATGCAGATCTAGAATGCTTTAAATGGAACTACTAGATAAATCATTTCGCTCAATTGCCTTATTTTAATGAGTGAGAAAATAAAAGCACAGATATATTGTATAGCCTACCCTTGGACATCTAAACAGTTGATAGCAAGTGTAGGTTTAGAAATCGTCTTCACTCCTTGTTCAGTGATATTTTTGTCACAACATGATGCTTTTTTTAAGTAATTGTTTTCCTTAGTTCTAAAAATCATCTCATTCCTTAATATGCAACATCAACTGCCAAACATGGACTAAACACTTGGAATGCCAGTCTGTATTCCAAATGATTTCTAATTTGGCACCTTTTTATTGGTTTTCTCAATAGGCAAGGACTCCTCTCTGAAAATACCCATAGGATAGTGCCACATTACAAAGAGGAACAATGTGGTCTACCCATTAATTCCGTATACCTCAATACCCTGCTGCTTTATGAACTACAAGCATCCTAAACAAGAGACAATTAAGAGAAAGGAAGTTGGCTTTTTGCATAAATGCCAGACAGGACAATGCTTCCAGAGCTGGGAGAGTATGGGTTTAGGAAATAAGGCTGTGCTCCAGAATACAGACTTTAATCTTAGTGGCAATGATATAAAGGAAAAAAAAGAGGCAGATGTTAAAAGTATAATTTGGGGCAATATGGAAGGCTGGCAGTCAGCTCAAAAAATGTAAATTAAATTAAGTACAGAAGGGTAACTGCATCCTTCAAAACAGACTCGGGCAGAGAACTTTAAATAGTGGGAAAAAAGCCATTAGACTAGTATGCATTTTCTCTGTATGCTGCTTTTCCCTTGCAGTGAATCTCACTAAAAATTATCCATTGTATCCATTTCTCACTTCTGTTAAAAATCACCTGCAGCTCTGTAGAATTCGCAGTCTTGTGGAGATAATAGCAGTGGGGGGGCGGGGAGGAGAGCATTTAGGATATGATGAAGAGAACAAGAATAAACTCCACAAGAATAAGATAAGAGACCAATTGTAATAGTTGGAAAATTAACTCCATGGAGAGAAAGCTGAATGCTACACTTCAGCTCCTACAGTATTAGCAGATGAATATTCAGCTTAGTCACTTTGTTTTCTCTTGTACATAAGCCACATAGAACCAATCTTTAAGACAGAAATAAGGTAGAGAGGGTAGAGAATAGTACTTGATATCCCTGGATCCCCTAGATAATTTAAAATATGATATCCCTAGAATCCCTAAATAGTTCAAGAGAATAGTACATGATATCCATGGAACCCCTAAAGAATTTAAGATAATTCAAGAAATAGAGTTAGTTCAACATTATTTAGCCGCCTTTGAAACTTAACTATAACTCATAACTACTGTGCCCAAGAAAGAAAATGGAAATGATACATGTGTTTAAAATATTGTTTGTTTTTTTTCAAATTTATTTATTAGGGGCAGCTAGATGGTGCAGTGGATAGAGCACCAGCCCTGAATTCAGGAGGACCGGAGTTCAAATCTGGTCTCAGACACTTAACACTTCCTAGCTGTGTGACCCTGGGCAAGTTAATTAACCCCAGCCCCGGGGGGGGGGGGGGGGTGTAAATAAGTATCTGTCAAATTTATATATTTTTAAAACATTTATTTGTGGTTTTGCTTTTAAATGACATTTATTTCTGAATATATGTCTCATCTCAATCCAACCTGTTCTATCTTATTTTTGTTTTATTTTTATCTTCAATTCCAAATCTTCTCCCTCCCTAATGCCTTATCATCATTCATAGAGTAGACAAGAAATATAATATCTATTATATAAATAAAGTCATGCAAAAATGTTTCTGCATTACCTATACTCTTGAGTTTTTGTTTTTGTTTTTTTTTTTTTTTAATAAGGAAAAATATGTTTCAAACTGCATTTTGGATAGGGATATGGATAGCATTTTGCATCATAAAACCTTTGGGTTTTTTGAAATTTATATTGACTAGAGCTACTATATATACATACATATATATATATATATATATATATATATATATATATATATATATATATATATATATATATATACATATATATATCATAATTTGTTCATCAAATCTCCAATTAATGAGTATCCCTTTAGTTTTTAATTATTTACCACCACAAAAAAGCTACTACAAATATTTTCATATATGTGGATCCTTTTCTTTTTCTTTTGATACACCTAATAGTTTTCCTGAGTCAAAGGATATTGTAGAGGGCAGAAACTCTGAAAAATTTTACTTGAATTAAGGACAGTAGGGTGCTTACAGTTAAATACTTAGTCAGTGTGAGATAATGGTTCTCTAATGGGGATGCAATGGTTGCACATGCTCAGTGGTGGTAGTGATGTAATCGTACTGAAATATTTAAAGGCTGGAAGGAACTGGGAATGAGCCTCTCAGCCATGGACACAAAAGAGTCTCAGACACAGACACAGAGAAGATTCGGGGCTCCATCTTTGACCAGCCTTGTGGTAGCTCTCCTGCCTTCATCACTTCTCTACCTAAAAACCAAGGCCCATCCAGAGATCCTCCGGAAAATTAGCCCAAATATTACATTTTGTCCCTTAAACTTGGGGCCCCAGAAACATAGGGCCTTGCAAAGCAAGGCACAAATCAGTTCAACTGACATGACTGTAAGCTCAATGGAGAAGTTCTTGTGACCCAGAAATAGGGTAGCTATAAAAATAGACAAGCAGGAAACTTGGGTAAAGGCAAACTTTTTCAGCTGAAATGGGACAAATACTAAGAAAATCGATATACTCATTTGGAAATGTGTAGCTAATATCCCTGTCACTAATACAATTAGATAATGTGTGACATCACCCAAGACAAGTAATAGCATCAGGTTTATTGATACACACTCTTGATAA
Source organism: Sminthopsis crassicaudata (assembly GCF_048593235.1). Lineage (NCBI taxonomy): Eukaryota > Metazoa > Chordata > Mammalia > Dasyuromorphia > Dasyuridae > Sminthopsis > Sminthopsis crassicaudata. The sequence continues at coordinate 106,491,454 of NC_133619.1, forward strand.
GCAAGCTGGTGATATTAGAACAGTGGCCCTTAGTAAGTGATAAAATTCAGGCCTTATTAGATATAGGACAGGAATAACTTGACCAAGGACATTTGCAACCTTCTCTAAGTCCTTGGAATTCCCCTGTATTTGTTGTAAAAAAGAAATCTGGAAAATGGAGAATATTCACTTATTTAAGAAAAATAAATGAACACATGGAAACTATGGGAACTTTTCAGCTTGGACATCCATCTCCTACTCAATTGCCTAGAGAATGGCCTCTTTAGGCTATAGACATTAAGGATTTTTTCTATTCTATCCCTCTAGAAAAGGAGGATATGAAAAGATTTGCCTTTTCAGTGCCCAGCGTTAATTTAGCTGAGCTTTATAAAAATATGAATGGAAAGTTTTGTCACAGGGAATGAAAAATAGCCCTACTATGTGCCAAGTGTATGTTGCTGCTACTCTTACTACAGTAAGAAAAGCATTTTCAAAAGTCATATTGTTACATTACATGGATGATATTTTGGGGTGTGCATCTGAGGAGCAAATATTAGAAGCATGTCTACAATAGACCATAGAAACATTAAGGAACTACCAATTGTATATATAGCCCTAGAAAAAAATTCAAAGGCATGCTCCTTTTCATTATTTAGGATATGAAGTATATCCTAAGGTGCTTACAGTACAAAAACTTTCTTTAAGAACAGAGAAGCTCAACACCTTAAATGATTTTCAGAAATTGATAGTAGATAACCAAAGGATGTGTCCAATGTTAGGCTTAATGACCTATCAATTACAACCATTATATGACATTTTAAGGGGAAACAGTGTTTTAAACTCACCACACCAGCTTACAAAAGAAACTCAAGAGGCTTTGAGACAAGTTGAACTGGCTTTATCCAATGTGGTTGAAAGAGTTATTCAAAAACCCTTGGAAATATCAGTTTTTGCTACAAAAAAGCCACCCACTGCAGTCCTTCAAGGAACACAGTGTGATAGAGTGGGTAAACCTCCCAGCACAACCAGAACAAAGCCTTATTCCTTATCCAGTGCTTGTGGCTAGAATTTTATTAAAGGTAATTAAGCAAGTAGTACAATTCTCTGGAATAAGTCCTGACAAGATATACACCTTTTATACCAATGCACAAATTAATGTATGCTGTGAAACCAGAGTGGCAAATTTTTTTGGCCATGACTCCAAATTTTATACATGGGTCTCCATTAAATATAACCTGACTATTACATAATTGGCAACGAATTCTTGAAGAAAAGGTTTCTAAAGTTCCTCTTAAAGGACCAACTATATAGATGTGTCCAAACATAATATTTGTGCTGTATACTCTCATGACTTAGCTATAAAAAGAGTAGTCAAAACTCATTTTCAGTCCACTTAGCAGAATGAATTGTATGCCATCTTTCTAGCTCTTATTATTCAGGAAATATAAATATAATATCTGATTCAATCTACTCAGCATGTGTGGTACAAAGAATTGCCACAGCCTAAATAAAATTTGTAGCTTCCAATATATATCAGATCTTTAAGGAGCTTCAAGAGCAAGTGAGAAAGCATCCAGGTACGATTTATAACTTGCATGTCTACTCTCATAGTGGACTTCCAGGTCCTATTTTTGATGATAATTGAAATGCAGATAGCCTTCTAATCATGTTGGCCAATACGCTTTTATTTCAGGCAGCCCAAAAATCTCATTCTAAATATCAGGCTGCTGGAGCTTTATGTTTGCAATTTGGGATAACAAAAGAGGAATCTAGGAGTATAGTAAAAGCCTGCACAGCTTGCCTTCCTTTCCATGCTCCTACACTCCCTCCAGGGAAAAACCCTTGTGGTTTGAGACTCAATGAAATTTGGCAAATGGAGATCACCCATTATAAATCCTTTGGTTGTCTGTCTTTTATCCATGTTATAGTAGACACCTTTTCAGGACCAACTGTGTTCTAAAACCAAAAAAAGTGGGAAATGTAGAGGGCCAGGACTCTGAAAATGTATACTTGAATTAAGGACAGCAGGGTGCTTATAGTTAGCACCTACTCATTTTGAGATAATGGTTCCCTACTTAATGTGATGGTGATGTAATGGTTGCACGCACTTAGTGTGTTGTAGTGATGTAGTCTTACTATTTAAGGGAGTCTCAAACACAGAAGACTCTCTCAGCCACAGACAAAGAGAAGGCTTCAGACTCCAGACTCCAGATTCCAGACTCCATCTTTGACCAGCCACATGGCCCTCCTGCCTCCTTCACTCCCCCACTAAGACCAAGGACTTGGGCTGATCCCAAGGTCCTCCAAAGAGCTAATCTAGATATTACATTTTTTTTTAGCTCTACTCATTACATTCTGTAACAGTTCAGACAAGTCTTCCCATGTTTCAATTATTTTTTCATTTATCATTTTTAAGACTATAACATTTCATTCCATTTTCGTGTCAAATTAGCTAGCCATTATTCAAGTCAATTAGCATTTTTTGTTTCTATTAGTTTTTTTTTTTTTTTAATCTAACCCAAAATAAGTTACTATGACTATTTTGGTATAGATTGTACTTTTCTTTCTTTTAATGAATCATTCATGTTTATGCCATCAATAGGTATTATCAATGAAAAGGTATTTTATTTACTTTTTATTAGCACAATTTCAAATTGCCTTCAACAAGGATTGAGAAATCCTCAATTCAACAAAGTATTATTATAATGTATTTCTCTTCCCACAACCCTTCTAGTATTGACTATTATATTTTTTCCATCATCATTTCCATTTGTATGTGAGGTAAAAGATTAATTCTGATTCAATTTACATTTTATTTTATCACTAGTAATTTGGAGCAATATTTCCTATACTTTTAAATTTTTATATAATTCTTATTGTGAAAATGGGTGATATTCTTTGACTATCAATTAGGGAAAGGTTCTATGTCATATATTTGCATTAATACTATTTATTAGGCGTCAAAACTTGAATCTAAAGGTCAAATCTTGCTCTATCTGTTTTTAGAATGAAATGCCAAAAATTATTTTTATATTTTAAAATCAATAAGGCCCTGAAGCCAAGATTTTTTTTTTTTATATTTAAAACTACTTCATATTAAAGCTTTATTTATATTAAAAAAAAAAAAAAAAACACATAAGCATACCGGAATAGAAAATAGGAAGAGCCAGATTTGATTTAACTGTGTGCATATGTGTGTTTGTTTGTGTGTGTGTGTGTGTGTGTGTGTGTGTGTGTGAGAGAGAGAGAGAGAGAGAGAGAGAGAAACTAATCAAAGATATTTGATATAAATATTTTTTGCAATTAACACTTCCCCTTCTTAAAATAGTTAATTTAGTTTCAATCATATGAAATTTTCCAATTATATATAGTTGAAATTGTCTGTTATATCATTGGCCATAATTTCTACTTCCTTGCTGGTAGTTTTTCTTTCCTGAGCCTCAAATATGAAAGATACTTCTATCCATTTTCTTGCTTTTATTTGTTTATTGTATTATATAAATTACCATTTTTAAATTATGTATTATTTTGAAACATTGTAGAATATATTCATTTTGCTTGTTATTTTGCTGATGTATTTGCTTACTTTTTCCAATATGTTTCCCAGTTTTCCCAGCAGTTCTTATTGAAATGAGAATCATTCTCCATTTGTATTCCTAGATTTATTCAACCCTGGCTTATTATGTTTCAATGTTTCTAATTAATAGGTCCTATTGATCAGTTTGTTTCTTTCTTAACATCAACACAATTTTTTCTTTTTATTTTAAAGCCTGAAAGTTTCAATGCCCCCTTAATTCTCATCTGAGTTGATCTTAATTTAATCTTCCAAATAATTTTAAAAATTATTATGTCTACTTTCACAAAGTAAACCATTAGTAGTTTTGCTGTAATAATACCAAATCTATCAATAAGTTAGATTGTATTGTTGTTGCTTTTTTAAATTTTATATCCTAATTATAAGTAATAAGTATCTCACAAAATTCTAATTTCTTTATTTCTCTTAAGAAAATAAAGATAGATAAGATATTCTATGTCATTTTTTTAAAAAATCAAAGTAAAAAAGAAATTATTCTCAATTATGAATCAGATGATCAGGGTTCAAATCATGGTTCGATACTATTACTATTATTACTAGCTAATACCTATATAGGGTTTACTATTGTGAAGCATGTACTAAAACTTTATAATTATTATATCATTTATCCCATATAACAAGTCTGACAGATATGTAATATTATAATCCCCATTTTACAGATAAAAAAACTGAGGCAAATAGCAATTAGTTGACTTGCCCTAGATGCCATAGCTAGTATGTTTCTGAGGCTGCATTTGAATTCATATAGTTCTATCTCCAGGCCCAGTACTCTATCCACTATACCACCTAGGTACCAAGAAATGTGACCTTAGCCAAGCCATCATTTGAATCAGGATCATGTTTTTTGTCTGTAAAATGAAATAATGATAGCTGAACTATGTAGTTCAAATTCTGGGGGGGAGGGGGGGAAGATGATCCAATAGTTAGAAATGAGAGAGGTCAAATGCTTTATTCAAAACCTTCTCTTCTCTGTTTTACAAATAGTCTCTTTAGGAAGAGAGTCAGGAAATGATAAGCTTAGAGACCATCAAGTAAGATCATAAAAGTTAAAAATAATTATATTTTTTGTAGAAAATAACTAGTTATCAATAAGGAAGTCATTTCTGAATCATCTGTTAGTACAATTAAATACACTTATTCATTAGATCAAAAGTTAAAATCAATAACAAATTAAAAGAAAAAATAAAAATGATATAACTTGTCATTAAAGCAACAACAGCTTGACTTATTTAAACAAGATATTGAACAATCACTATTCTATAAGGAAATTTAATCAATATGGATAAATCACCACTATAAGATGATCAGAAAAATCCTAAACACCACTTCAGTCATCAAACATTTCATTTTCTCATTAAGCATATATACATTCACACAAATATACATTACATCAAAGAAAACGAACTGGCAAACTATGTTACAATATCATGAACACATAAAGAGAGACCTGTGCTGGACAATTTTGATATAGATAAAGGATTAATTCTAATATCTCACAAGCTTTCTTTTTCTTTTCTCTCAGTATACAAACTTTATAAATATCAAATACACGTTCAACAATGACATTTTCACATCTAGTTATAGAAAGTTAACACTAGACTAACAAATTCTATATTTCATAAAAAATGAAAATGCCAGTCTGTACAATGCCTATTTGTCACTGACTATAAAAATATATTTGATTCTGTATAACAAAATGACATTTTGAAGGTTCTCTTTCAACAATTCATTTAAATGAACCACTAATCACTGTAGATTTCTTTTCATGTATAGTTTGTTGATATGGAGAAATTGCCTGAATGGATAAAATACTGGACCTGGAATCAGGAAGCCCAGAGTTTACAAATGCTTATTAGCTGTGTGAATCTGAATAAGTCACTTAACACTGTTTGTATCAGTTTCCTCGTCTGTAAAATGAGCTGGAGAAGGAAACGGCAAACTACTCCAGTATCTTTGCCAATAAAATATCAAATAGGGGCATAAAGATTCAGATACAACTAAACAAAGAGCAACAACAACAACAGCAATGATAAAATAGGGGAATCCATTTGAATTTACTTCAGCATTTCATGAACTTTAAATTGTAGCCTTTTTTCTCTCTAGGTCAACATACTTCTATGGAAGTGAGGAATTAATTTAACAAAAAATTAAGTACCTACTACATGTTGGTCCATGAGTTTACAATCAAATGGGAGAGGTTGAATATATATAGAATTCAATAGGTTACGATAAAGAATTTCATAAATGAAAAAGAAGGCAGTAGGAAGACTAAATATTGAAGAGTCTATGATTCACCTATATTATTTTAGTAAAGTAGATTACAGCTTTCTATTCATTAGTTAAATCCTAGGGAGTTGCTTGAGAAGTATAAAGTGTGAAATATACTCTGGGGACCAGGACTCAGGGGATTAACAAAACTGCCTAGTTTCTCTGGGAGGAGGAGCAGAATTAGTGAAATCACAATGGCCTGACTGATGCTGATCCACTAGTCTGTTTTGTAGCATCAACTACACTTTGACCTATCCTCAGCTATAATTGTAATGCTGGGGCAGAACCAAGATGATGGAGATGACACACATTTCTTTCTGACCTTCTCTACAGTCCTCACAATATTTATGAAATCCAGCCTCTGAATTAGCTCTGGACCTGCAGAACCCACAAATATTGGGAGTGCAACAAATTATCAGCAGAAGATAATTTCAAAGATCACCAGAAAAGATTTGTTTCAATTGGAAATGGGAGGGAGGCAGCCAGTGCAACCAGCTGAGTACAAATGCCAATGCAGACAGCGCAGAGCCTTGGAGCAGTGCTGACTCCATGTGGCAGAGAATCTACAGGGAGGAATCCACAGGGGGATGTACAGCAATGTTGGCCACACTGCCCTAGTTGCAAGCCAGTAGATCAGCAGAGAAATTATAAAACATCCAACACAAACATAAAAGATAATGAGTGAACTCCAAAGGGCTGGAATCTCAGGGGACCTGGACATGTCCATCCAGCATTGGGAGTTAATAAGCACTGACCAAGCACAGCTGGGGTCACTTGGAAAACCTCCCCCACCCTAAAGGCAAATCTTTACTTTAAAAATTGAGTAAAAAAGTAAAGAGAATTCTAATAATAGTTTTTATGGTGAAAGAGAACAGATTTCAAACCCTGAGGAGACTAAAGGCACAAAAATTGTCTCCAGATGAAGCCCCAAAAGATGATATAACCTGGTCCCCATCACACAATGCTCTTCTATAAGAAATTTTAAAGGATATTAAAAGAGAGTTAGAAGAAAAATGGAGAAAGGAAATGAAAATATGTAAGAGTGTTTCAAAAAGGCAACATGGAAACTATCTGAAGAAAATTCATTATAAAATAGACTTTGTGAAATGGAAAAAGAATATAACTTATTAAAACATAAATTTGATAAAATGGAAAAAAAACAAAGCAACTCCCAGAAAAACAGAATTTGTGAAACATAAAAAGAAAATAACTCCATAAAAACAGGATTTGTAAAATGGAAAAAGAAAATAACTACTTAAAAAACAGAATTTGTGAAATGGAAAAAAAAAAAACATTCCATAGAACAAAACAACTCATTTAAAAATTCAATTGGACAAATACAAAAAGAAGTTTAAAAAGTAAAGGAAGAAATTAACTCACTAAAATTCAGAATTGAAGAAATGGAAATAAATGACTCAATGAGACAACAAGAATCAGTCAAGAAAAATCAAAAAATGAAAAAATATAAAAAAATGTAAAATACCTAATTGGGAAAACAACCGACCTGGAATATATATCTAGGAGAGACAATCTAGGGATTATTAGACTCCAAGGAATACATTAAAAAAAAAAAAGACTCGACACTATCTTTCAGGAAATCATCAAAGAGCCTGGATATCATAAAAACAGAAGGTAAAATGCCCACTGAAAGAATTCACCAGTGCCTTCTGAAAGAGACCCAAAAATTATAACACAAAGGAATATTGTGGCTAAATTTGAGAACTATTGGACCAAGCAGCCAGAAAGAAACAATTCAAATACCGAGGAGCCACAATAAGGATTACTCAGGACCTAATTGCTTCCACTTTAAAGGATTGAAGGGGCTGGAATCTGATATTCTGAAAGGCAAGGGGACTTGGAATGCAGCCAAGAATAAATCACTCTGCTGAACTGAGCATGTTCTTTCAAAGAAGGTAGACATTCATTGAAACGGGTGAATTCCATTTATTTTTTAGGAAAGGCCAGAGCTAAACAAAAAATTTGACTCCAAATATAGAACTGAAGAAGCATAAAAAGGTAAAAAGAAAAAAAAAAACTCTTGAGAACTGTATTTCTGTTATGGGTATATATTGAGAATACATGTATAATCTGATTTTACTGTTATAATATATATAAAAAACTAGAGATGGAAAGGGGATTGTGGCAGAAAAAAAGGAGGAATGTGGAGGTAAAATGAGGAAAATTATATCTCAAGAAGAGGCAAAGAAAACATTATAATTGAGGGAAATAAGGGAGGGTGATAAATATTGTGTGAATCTTACTCTCATCAGATTTGGCCCAAAGAAAAATATTAGATATATTTGGTTTCACTGAGAAACATCTCTCATAAAACAGTGGGAGGGGAAAGGGGAAAGGGAAAGAGGTAGGCTGAATAGAAGGGAAAGGAGAAATAGTAGGGGAAAGATATAAGAAAGAGGGAGGTTCTCTAAAGGGGAAGGACTGTTTGAGGCAAATAGAGCTCATAAGTAAAATACTGGGGAGGAGAGAAAGGGGAAAAGGAAAGAGAAGAGTATAATTTGAGATTAATAAGATAGCAGAAAATAATACAGAATTAGTAGTTTTAACTGTAAATGTGAATGGGGTAAACTCTCCCATAAAATGTAAGTGGATAGCAGACTGGATTAAAAGTCAGAATTCTACAATATGTTATTTACAAGAAACACATTTAAAGCAGAGAGCTACATACAGAGTAAAGATAAAGTTTGGAGCAGAATCTATTATGCTTCAGGTAAAGTTAAAAAAAAAAAAAAAAGCAGGGGTAGCCATCCTTATCTCAGATCAAAGAAAAAATTAATCTAATTAAAAGAGATAGGGAAGAAAACTGTATCTTGCTAAAGGGCACCATAGATAATGAAACAATATCAATATCAATCATATATACACCAAGTAGTATAGCTTCTAAATTCCTAAAGGAGAAGTTAAGAGAGTTGCAAGAAGAAATAGACAGCAAAACTATAATATTACCAATATAAAACAGAACTAGATAAATTAAACCACAAAATAAAAAAGAAGTTAAAGAGGTAAATAGAATAGTAGAAAAACTACATATGATAGATCTTTGGAGAAAATTGAATGGAGACAGAAAGGGGTATACTTTCTTCTTGGCAATTCATGGAACTTTTACAAAAATTGACCAATTATTAGGACATAAAGACCTCAAAATGAAATGCAGAAAAGCAGAAATAGTAAATACATTTTTCTCAGATCATGATGCAATAAAAATTAGGTTCAGAGAAAAATAGACCAAAAAGAAATTGGAAACTAAATAATCTCATCCTAAAGAAAGAATGAGTGAAACAGCAAATCATAAACAAAATTAATAATTTCCTCCAAGAGAATGACAATAATGAGACAACATAACACAATTTGTGGGATTCAGACAAAGTAGTAATAAGGGGAAATTTTATATCTGTAAATGCTTACTTGTGTAAAATAGAGAAAGAGAAGATCAATAAATTGGGCTTGCAACTAAAAAAGCTAGAAAAAGAACAAATTAATAAACCCCCATCCAACAACAACAAAAATACATAAACCTTTAGTAAATTTGATTAGAAAAAGGAAAGAGGAAAATCAAATTGTTATTCTCAAAAATGAAAAGGGAAAACTATCCACCAATGAAGAGGGAACTAGAGTAATTATCAAGAGTTACTTTGCCCAAAATAATGCCAACAAATTTGACAACTTAAGTCAAATGGAGGAATACCTATAAAAATATAGATTGCCCAGATTAACAGAAGAGGAAATAAATTCCTTAAATAGTCCCATTTTAGAAAAAGAAATAGAAAAACTTATTAATCAATTCCTTAAGAAAAAAATCTTCAGGACCAGATGGATTTACATGTGAATTCTACCAAACATTTAAAGAACAATTAACTCCAATACTATGCAAACTATTTGAAAAAATAGGGAATAAAGGACTCCTACCAAATCCCTTTTATGACACAGGCATGGTACTGATACCTAAACCAGGTAGGATGAAAATAGAGAAAGAAAATTATAGATCAATCACCCTAATGAATATTGATGCAAAAATATTTAATAAAATATTAGCAAAGATATTACAAATAATCATTTCCAAGATAATACACTATGACCAAGTAGGATTTATACCAGGAATGCAGGGCTGGTTCAATATTAGGAAAACTATTAGCATAATTGCCTTATATCAATAACCAAATTAACAAAATACATATGAGTATCTCAATACTTGATGAAAAACATTTGATAAAATCCAACACCCATTCCTATTAAAAACACTAGAGAATATAATAATGAATGGACTTTTCCTTAAAATAGTCAATAGTATGTATTTAAAACCATCAGCAAGCATCACATATAATGGGGATAAAGTAGAACCATTCCCAATAAGATCAGGGGAGAAACAAGTTTTCCCACTATCACCATTGCTATTTAATATTGCATTTGAAATGCTAGCTTTGGTAATAAGAGAAGAAAAAGATTAAAGGAATTAGAGTAGTCAATGAGAAAACCAAATTATCACTCTTTACAGATGTTATGATGGTATACTTAGAGAAATCTAGATAATCAACTAAAAAACTACTAGAAAATAATCACAAATTTATCAAAGTTGCAATTTACAAAATAAATCCACATAAATCATCAGCATTCTTATACATCACTAACAAAATCCAACAGCAAGAGGTACAAAGAGAAAATCCATTTAAAATAACTGTTGATAATATAAAATATTTGGGAATTTATCTGCCAAGGGAAAGTCAGGATTTATATAAGCAAAACTACAAAATACTTTCCACACAAATAAAGTCAGATCTAAGCAACTGGAAAAATACCAAGTGCTCGTGAATTGGTTGAGCAAATATAATAAAGATGACAACACTCCCTAAACTAATCTATTTATTTAGTACTATACCAATCAAACTCCCAAGAAACTATCTTACTGAACTAGAAAAAACAATAACAAAATTCATCTGGAAGAACAAAAGATCAAGAATTTCAAGGAATTAATGAAGAGAAAAGTAAATGCAGGTGGCCTAGCTGTATCAGATCTAAAAGTATATTATAAAGCAGTGGTCATTGAAACCTTTGGTACTGGCTAAGAAATAGAGAAGTTGATTAGTGGAATAGGTTAGATTCACAAAACAAAATAGTCAATGACTATAACAATTTAGTATTTGACAACCCAAAGGCCCCACATTTTGGGATAAGAATTCATTATTTGACAAAAATTGTTGGGAAAATTGGAAACTAGTATGGCAAAAAGTAGGCATAGACTCACACTTAACACCATATATCAAGATAAGGTTGAAATGCATTCATGATTTAGACATAAAAAACGATACTATAAACACATTAGAAGAACATAGGATAGTTTACCTCTCAGATTTGTGGAGGAGGAAGGAATTTGTGATCAAAGAAAAACTAGAGATCATTACTGATCATAAAATAGATAATTTTGATTATATTAAGTCAAAAAGTTTTTTGTACAAACAAAACTAATGCAGACAAGATTAGAAAGGAAGCAATAAACTGGGAAAACATTTTTACTTTGAAAGGATCTGATAAAGGCTTCATTTCAAAAATATATAGAGAATTGACTCAAATTTATAATAGTTCAAGCCATTCTCTAATTGATAAATGGTCAAAGGGTATGAACAGACAATTTTCAGATGAAGAAATTGAAACTATTTTTAGCCACATGAAAAAAATGCTCCAAATCACTATTGATCAGAGAAATGCAAATTAAGACAGCTCTGAGATACCACTACACACCTGTCAGATTGGCTAAGATGATACAAAAAGATAATGACAAATGTTGGAGGGGATGTGGGAAAACTATGGTATTGATACATTGTTGATGGAACTGTGAACAGATCCAACCATTCTGGAGAGCAATTTGGAACTATGCTCAAAAATTTATCAAACTGTGCATACCCTTTGATCCAGCAGTGTTTCTACTGGGATTATATCTTAGAGATCCTAAAGGAGGAAAAGGGACCCACATATGCAAAAATGTTTGTGGCAGCCCTCTTTATAGTGGCAAGAAACTAGAGACTGGATGTCCATCAGATGGAGAATGGATGAATAAATTATGGTATATTGATGCTATGGAATACCATGAATGATGTATGAATACTATGGGATACTACTGTTCTGTAAGAAAAGACCAGCAGCATTATTTTAGAGAGGCTTGGAGAGACCTACATGAACGATGTAAAGTGAAATGAGAAGAACGAGGAGATCATTATACATGGCAACAAGGCTATACAATGATCAATTCTAATGGAATTGGCTCTCTTCAATATTGAGATGATTCACACCAGTTCTACTTATGCCATGATGAAGAGAGCCATCTACAGCCAGAGAGAACCGAGGGAACAGAGTGTGGAACACAACATTCTCACTCTCTCTGTTATTTGCTTATATTATTTTTTCTTTCTCGGTTTTTCTTTTTCTTCCTTCTTGATCTGATTTTTCTTGTGCAGCAAGATAATTGTATAAATATATATACATATATTGGATCTAACATGTATTTCAACATATTTAACATGTACTGGACCCCCTGCCAGCTAGGGAAGGGGGTGGGGGAGAAGAGGGGAAAATTTGCAACAAAAAGTTATGCAAGGTCAGTGTTGGAAAAATTATCCATGCATATGCTTTGTAAATAAAAATCTTTAATAAAAATATTTATTAAAAAATCAAATGATACTGCTTTATCCTGGATGAATTTACCTTCCCTGTTTTCATTGTTCTTTCTCCATTCTCCTAAATGGACCTCTTTGTTATCTATTAGATGAAAATATCTTAATCTATTTTGATTTTGAATCTAAGCTACCATGGAATTTTCACTACATCCTATCTCCAAATCTATGGTTTTATCTCTTATACTGCATTGCTTTTTTCTCTAGACAAAGTTTTCTAAAAATCTTATTAATGGGTTGAAATAATATTTATTGTATGTGGGTTGCTATGGGTATTGGAGTGAAGCTTTCTTGAAAAAGGTGGCATATGAACTTGGCTTTACAGGAAAGAAACCATTTTAAGAGAACAAAACATGCAGCTATTGATTACAAATAGATTTAATACATGAAAATTTAGTAATAAATTTAGCCAGAAAATGGCCATCTTTAACAAGTATAACAGAAAGCTAAATGTCAAAGACTAAACATCCAGAAGAAGTGATTTAGATCTGTAAGTAAATATTCTAGCCTTTATTTATATCTTAATAATGTGACCCATTTACATTGTACTCAGCAAATATGCTTAATATAAAAGATTTATTGCATAACACAAAATACAAATTTTGGGGGAATGGTTTGTTTCATGTTTATTTTTCTAGAAACATTTTATTTATATTTTATTTTACTGTTAAATGCCATAATATCTGAAGCATAGTAGGTGTTTAATGAATCCCTACTGACTTTATTTCACAATTGTAGGGTGGCTCCACATTAGGAAGTTTATAATTACTTGCTCTAGTACCTTTCAAGGTACTTTAGATTAAAGGTTTGATTTACTGATAGCATTACCAATTAGATTAAAGATAATCATGATTTAGAGAGGGAGAAATGTGTGTGAGAGACAGAGAGAGAGGAAAAAGGAAAGAAAAACAACTATATCATAAAGGGCACAAAATTCAGAACAGATGGATCAGTTCTGCTGTTATAACCATGACAAAATCATCTACTCAGACTTGAGCCTTTCATATTTTTATTCAAGGCATGTACCACAGACCATTCCAGAAACTTAAAATCAAATATACAGATTAAACCAGTTAAAATGTTAATCATGTAAACCAAAACCAAAGGCTTTAAGTTCCACACAATAGTATCCACAGTATGCATTTCAAATATCAGAGGACTAAATTCTATCCTTCTAAATGAAGAAGAGACAATGAGTAAAATTAATATAAAGAATTATCATGGAATTATCATAGTAACCCCCAAAATATGATCACCTTAACAAAAAGCAAAGAAGAGATTTTGACTTGGAGTACAAAATAGTACATTTACAGTTCTACATCACCATGAAATATCTTTTTCAGTTTCATCATGTCTCCTATCTACAAACTAATCCTAAAGAAAAAAAAAAAAATGTAGAAAACAAACAAATACTGCCAGAGTAACTCAATGTTGTAGCTGTACAACTCAATGAGACTGAAAACTTTATCTCCATGCCTCAAATCTGAGGTTTGCCTTGGATTATAAAGAGCTAGTAAACAGGCCATCTATGAACTAGATGGTTCAGTGGGTAGAATTCCAGGACTGGAATCAGGTTGACCTAAGTTCAAATTCAGCCTCAGAGACTTAGCTTTGTGTCTCTGGACAAGTCATTTAATCTTATTTTCTTCAGTTGCTCTATCTTTAAAATGAGTTGGAGAAGGAAATGGCAAATCATTCCAGTATCTTTGCCAAGAAAACCCCCAAATTGTGTCACGAAGAGTCATACATGATTGAAACAACTGTAAAGATAGGAGACTCAATAATATAGGTCATTTAAACATATCTGTCTTCAAACATAAGAATTTAAGTTAATTTTGATAATGATGATTAAAGTAGAAGAAACTAACATTTTAGAGAAGATACTATTGACACCATTTAAATCAGGATCAACTATAATATGCTGAAAGTTATGTAGCTTTCTTCCATCTTAAATAGTCTGGCAAAAATTATTTCAGTATATACATGGATTTCTAGAGCCAGAAGACTTTTAGCATGTCAATAAGTCTAGATGCCTCATGCAAATAAACAAATTGAGGCACAGAGCAATCAAGTAACTTTCCTGAGGATGCCAACTAAAATGATAAGAAAGGATTTAAATTCAGATCTTGAGTTGAAGTACAGCCATTGATCCATTATGCCATCTATTGTACCTTCATGTCACAAGCATTAAAATTAGTTTAAATTCTTGTTTATTCTTGTCTATATTGATAGAGAGTCTAGTCATGTTATAAAATGTTAATTTCCTAAATTAATTTGCTTTCTGACTATACTCAATAAGAGTATCTCCATGTGATCTTTAAAATTATTTCATTTTAGTTTTTAGAGACTTGAAAGTTACTGTAAAGAATTTTTCCAAGTAGGACTTGTTTTCCCAATAAATTATGTCATTTGTCATTTATGTCCAACTCATTACAGTACCTGGCAGTGGAAATCTTTTTCTACCTTAATTATATTTAAAAAGTTTAGTGTTTCTCCCATTCTAAAGAAAGGCAATGCCAAATTATGTGTAAATTACTGACCAGTTGCATTCATTTCAGACTCCAGCATAATTATTCTTATGATTCTGCAAGCCTGGGCAGCTGGGTAGCACAGTGGATAGAGCACCAGCTCTGAAGTCAGAAGGATCTGAGTTCAAATCTGGTCTCAGACACTTCCTTGCTGTGTGACTCTGGACAAGTCACTTAACCTCAATTGCCTTGGGGGGGGGGGGAAGAAAATTCTGCATGACAGGCTTCAGGAATATGTGAACTGAGAATTGTCAAAAAAGTAAGGGAGTTTTCAGAGGCAAAGGAACTAAAGACCAAATTGCCCATATTTGCTAGATTATGGTGAAAGCAAGAGAGTTCCAAGAAATAAGAAAACAAGCAAACATCTGTTTCTGCTTTATTGACTATACTAAACCCTTTGTGTGTATCTCAGCAAAATGTGACAAGTTCTCAAAGATATAGGACTACTAAATCATTTTACTTAACTGCTAAGGCCAAAAGCAATAGTTAGAACTGAACACAAAACAACTGATTGGTTTAATATTGGGAAAGGAGTACAGCAAAACTATATATTGTTATTTTATTTATTTAAATCTTATGCAGAGTACATCATGTGAAATGCCAGGCTGGATGAATCAAAGGTCGAATTTATGCAGAAGATATCACTCTGCCAACAGAAAGTGAAGAATAAGCTATCTGATGAGGGTGAAAGAGAACAGTGTAAAAGCTGGCTTGTAGCTTAAGATAAAAAACAAAAAACAAAAAACTAAGATTTAGCAATTGACCTCATTGCTTCCTGGCAAATAGAGGGAGAAAAACATGGAAGCAGGGTCACATTTTATATTCTTAGGGCCAAAGATCACAGAAGATAACAATTGCAGCCAAGAAATTAAAAAGACTTGATCTTTGTTAGGAAAGCTAGAACAAATCTAGACAGCATACTAAAAAAAAAAAAAAAACAGAAATAACACCTTGCCAACAAAAATCCATATAATCAAAGTTATTTTCTCAGTATTAAAATTGATTGCCATAGAACCAACATTTTTAAATTGTGGTATTGAAAAAGACTTTTGAGAATTCTTTGGACAGCAAAAAAATCAAATCAGTCAATAATTAAATTAATTCAAACTACCTATCACAAGGTCAAATATTAAAAATAAAGTTAAATATTTTTTCCACATAATAAGAAAATAGGAAGTCATTTAAGGATAAGGTACAAACATCTTGGAGCATTATTATTATTGATAGTAAGGGTAATAATATGCTGTCCTAAATATCCTAAATAATAATGATAGCTTCATAAAATGCTTTAAGATTTGTAAATTTTTTTTCATTTTTTGGTAAAATAATTCTGGAGGACAGATATTATTATTATTGCTATTTTACATATAAGAAAACTAAGGCAAATAATTAATACAAATATTAAATAAACAGAGACCATGCTCGCATGCAGTTTACAATCTATTGATATACAGATAGATTGGGATAAGGGATTTAATCTGTGGTACCACTGAGAAAACTCCTTCAATGCAGATGAGCAGCTTTTCTACAGAATCTAGTTGAAGAAAATTACCTAGAGTACTAAGAGTTTAAATGAATTCACAAGAACCACTATCTCCATAGAGATGGGACTTGAACTCAGGTCCTCCTGATTTCAAGACCAGATCTTTAACCTCTTTGGCATATTGTTCCTTTATTAGTATGCATTAAATAGAAAATACATGATTATGAATAGTAAAGAGAACAACTATAGAAAGTCCAAGAGAGTAGATATTGAAAGTGTGGATTAAGGATGATGTTGAATGTATGCAAAGTGAAGGTAAAAAGTAATTGGCCAAGTAAGCAGAAATATCATATTGGAAAATTTTGCAGAATAAACCAATCCTTAAGTTCCAAATGAAATTTTAGCAGGTCAAGGCTTCTGAAAGCTCACTTCTGTTGTCATGGGGCAACACTTGATTTTTAAAGCAGGCATTTTTTTTGAAGATACTATGTAGAAGATACTATGTATGAAGAAAGGCATCTTTCTTGAAGATACTATGTAGTTAACTGGAATTTGTACAGATGTAATTGCTGTATAAAAAAATGACAGTATTTTTTTTAAGAAATATATCCAAGCTTATGCATCTAAATGAATGGCATCTCCTTCAAAACAGTCATTTGGAACATTATATACACACTGTAAAGATGCTACCATTGATCAAAACATATTCAGAATAACTTTGGAATTACCTTCATTGCCAGTATATAAATCATTTCAAAATAACTAATTTATTTCACTTTTATGAAGCAATGATTTTAAAAAATGCAAAAAAAATTACCTTGATTAGAACAGACCACTTTACTGATATTGATTGAAAATTATTAAAGTTATTTCTGATAATTAAATTCATCCTCCAAGGTCAAAGATTATCACTGAAGAGTATGTTAACATTATCAGATATATCTACACAACTGCATCATGTGATGACATATCATGTCATGGGACTAACATATCATACCATGTGATACTTATGCTTCATAACATGTAACACTCCCAGACATGATATATAATGTGATAGACAATCTTTAATACTTTATCTTTTGATTGATATTTGATTTCATGTCCACAAAACGTTGAGTCATGTGATAGACACAATCTGCATCCCATGATAGTCATAAAATCATGTCATTTGATGACATGCTGTGCCATGTGTCTGATTTTCATGTCATATGATAAGTAACCAATAAACAACCAAACCCTGTGATGTACACACATGTCAAGAGACAGGTATGCTGCATGACCCACTGCATCATGTTATATATCATGTGACATGCACATTTTTATTCTGACAAACCCTGTTGTGTGATGGGAATATAGTGTCCTATAACAGACATGGTAAGTAGTGTGCCATGTCACATGATTAATACAATATACAACTAGGGATATGTTAATATAACAGATATATCATGTGATGTGATGGAACATTACATTATTCACAAGGCAGATAGTTGAAAGGCAGTTAGGAAGACCTGAGCTTAAATCTTACCTTAGCAGTCTTATCTTAATCTCAGATGTGTTCTTATATTGGTTGGGGAAATTTTCACATCTTGTGGGTTTTAAAAGAAAATTTGGATCCCAGAAATTTAAGTTTCTGGTAGTTTAATGATGGATGCTTCTATTTCAAACCTTAGGCAAGAATTGCTTACAAGTAAGGGGAGTATTTTTGTCTTATCTCTGTCCCCCTCCCCATATTAAAAAAATATTTTTCACCTCAGAGAGTCAAGGAGTATGTTTTGTTTTCACTCCCCTTCATTGTCCCAGTTCTCAAAGACTCCTTGAACAGCTGAATAAGTGGCTATATTGGAAGCACTAATATGAAAGCATAACCAAGAAAACAATATTCAAAAGACAACTCCTCAAGCCTTCCCATGAAATCTAGAAGAAATATATATAAAGATATAATAAATTTATTTTATGGATCTGACCTATCAGTGCAAGTGGAGGATGTGACAGAAGCACTAGAATATATGCTACACTTAACCATAATAATAATAATAAGCATGCCATGTTTTCTTGCCTTCTCCATTATTCTATTCTTTGCTATAAATTACTTCTTTCATGAAAACATAACTTTTACAGAAAGTCTAAAATCAAGTTATTCCATTTATTGCATGTACTCCACATACTTAAAAGCATTCAAAATATTTTCATTTGCAGGAAATGATATTTAACCTGACCACCAAAACTAACAGATGCTGATGATGAGAACATATGGTTCATTCCAGCTACTAAAAATATGCTCTTAACACTACAGTTTGTCTCTTTTCCATTGGAGATCTCCTTTGGCTTATTCTGAGTCAACATTGCACTACTGCTTTGATATCCTTTGTCACTTATCATGTTTGAGATCTCTTAGCATCTTCATCAACTTAACATTAAAGATGCACAAAGCTAAATGATAGTCTTGAAGCTAGTAGAAAATAATTATAAATCAACCCAGTACTATTGGCTGCAGAATAAAAAATATGCTACTATGATAAAAAATTAAAAATTCTGTATTATTTCTGTGATGAGTAAGATAATGGAACCTTATGAAGAATAAATTTAGTGGTATGGACTAATTAAGGAGACAGCTAAGTACCTCAGTGGGCAGCCAATAATCAGGAAAACCTAAGTTCAAATAAGATCTCAGATATTACTTGTATGACTGGGAAAATCATTTAACCTCTCTTTACCTTAATCCACTTTAAAATGACCAAACCATTCCACTGTCTTTGCCAAGAAAACTCCATTGACAGTATTAGTTTGTATAGTCCATGGACACAAAGAGATTGACATGACTAAAACAATACGGCAACCAACTGATAGGATATAGATGGATTGTAACAAAGAAGATAAGAAAGGTCCTTAATTACCACTAGGAGAATGGCTAGTGATAATTAAAACCTAACATCAATTCTCAGAGCCCTATGTATTGGGATTTAGTTCTTTGCCATGTTGAAAATTAAGTCTCATTGCATTGTTTAAACATCTGATTTTACAGATTCTGCAAGATTTGCTTCTCCAGGGTACTTTCCTCTTTTAAAAATGTCCATTTAAGAACCCATATATAAGTATCTTGTTTTAATTTCTATTTAAAGGAATGATTAGAAATGTTTGGGTTATAGTATTTTTTGTGCCTGAGGAATGTTGAAACCACTGAAGTTCCAGATGATGTTTTAATTTTAAATTAAGGTAATTGTGGCATTCAATTGAATAATGCTTAAATAGACTCTTGTAGCTAGAAGGGACAAAGGTTATCTCTTCTATAGTCTTGTTTTCAGAAAGTACTTTAATTAAATAAATTCTCAGTATAACCATATTTCCAAATAAGATTTACCCAAAATGAATTCATATAATACTATATGTTTAGTAGGATGTACTAAGAAATGCATTTTTCAGATATTTTATACAAATGGTTTAATATTGTAAAAGAGACAACAAATTAATATAGTGTTAATTTCTATTTTTTTCCCTCTTTTTTCCCCCTGAACACACAGATGAATAATTGTGGCATTTTAATACAGCATCCTGGCACTTTTCTAAAGACATCTGTTGGTTTGGGGTTTCTTCATGTAGCAAAGCAAGGGAAAATAAATGACAGCATGAATTCCAATAGTTCTTATCTGGGTTATTTCTAAGCCAAATTAATTCATTATTCATGTTTTATTCACTCAATTTAAACCTCTTCCTTCTTCATTCTTTCCCACTTATCACAACCAACCTCTCACTCTTCAATGAAACCTTTTTTCTATTGCTTTCAAGCACATTTATACCTCTCCCTTCAATTACCATCTCATTTCACTTCTTTCCTTTACCTTGAGGCTGAAGTGCGATGTATAACTTCCACATTTAAGTTTCTCATCTCAGTCTGCTCCAATTTATCTTGTAACCTCTTTATTCTACTGGAAATATTGCCATCAAATTTGCTGTGATTCTGGGGCTTAAAACAAGATCTGATTTCACATCTCTATCCTCTCTGAAATCTCTAACACTGCAATATTCACAACCATGTTATAACTCTTGAAGTGCTCACAGGCAAAGTTCTTTAACCCTCTAAGTTATCAATCCAGTTAAAGGACCAATGGAATTATCCTACCTTTACTTATAGCGTTCTAGCCTCATTTTCCAATTGCAACTATATCTTAATTTCATATAAGCCACTGTTTTTATTCTTTTTATTCTTTCATTAAAAAAAACATACATAGAGACTTTTGTCTGTGAGTTTGACTGAAATATAGATATTCAGCTATGAATTTTATAAAATAAGCAGAAATGAGGAGAAAATATCTGGAAATTGGCATAGTGGCAATCTCTAAAATAGGAGCAATGAATGCTTAAGTGGGATTTTTAGAGATGAAAAAAGGAAGAAAAAATAAAAGAGATATGTTTTTGTTTTATGACTACTGAAGAGATAGCTGAAGAAATCTCAACAATTGGTCTTATTCATTAGACTGAAGCTAGTAAACAAATATTAAGTGACTGTGAAGTCACTTTGATTTTAATTTAAACTCCTCTGGGTAATTCTCTTTCTTGATAGCTATTGGTTTTGGGGAGTAAATAGGATATGCAAGGAGGACTAGCACCTCTAGTATAAAGGCTTTCTAAGCCCTTTTCAGGTCTGCTCACCCATCACTGATGTTTACCTTTCTCCTAACTTTTGCCTGTGGTTTCAAGCAGTTGCAACATGTTCAGTGATCATATCCCAATAAAACCATCAAATTGGACAGGCTTAACCAAGTTTGAAAGTAACTGACAGGTCTTGAACCCACTAGTAATTTAGAGGATTTCTACCCAAAGTATACATAGATGTCCCCTGGCAAAATAGGGGAATATAAATATTCCAAAGTTTGTTAGGTTCTTACTAAGCGCTAATGAGATAATGAGATATTAGGTTCTTACTAAGTGCTAAGTTGGTACTTAACAATTCTCTGGTTCTGCCCTTTAAAGGGAGTTTTACCCCTTTGAACTTCTGGGGAGGAGCTTAATGTTTAAAAGGAGCAAGTTCATTGGAGGAAGTAATCTTCAAGCCCTTGCGTTATCCCATACCCATTCTCTGGGAGGATAAAAGAAACAACATTGAGCAAGTTGAGAAGAGTCTCTGCTCTAGGTCAGACTTGGCAGCAGAGAGATTGAGTTGAGACAGCAGATGTCCTTCCAGAGACTGCCTGCCAGAGACTTCTTCCAGGTCATTCTGTGGCCAGCAGTCTCTGGAGACAACAGGACTTTACATATTGGCGTCCACAACATGGGGCAAGGACTTTTGCTTATCCTGACAAGGACTTATTCTGAGCCCTTCAGAGGAGCTAGACAGGACCTTCCAAATTTGACACCCAAACAGGGACAGACACGATCCTGATTCCAGTGGAAAAACCTCTGATTCAGATTCCAGTGGAAAAGACTTTATGATGCAGAAATAACCGTGAATAACAAGGAAACTTTGTTAAAGATTAAGTAAGTGTTCTAAAAGACAAATAAGGAACTTAACTTGTCAAGGGCTAAACCAGCAATCTCTTATAGCTGAAATGGGGCAGATGTTAGCTAAAGACATTCCCTCAACCTCAGCCGACTCAGCCCCAGCCCCAGCAGCAGCCTCAGCTCCACCCCCATTCAGGAGTGGTACTATAGAGAGCATAATTAAGATAATTGAGGAGCAGAGTTTACTTGTAACCTGGGTACAGATTGCTAAACTCTTGGCTGCCTTAAGACACACGTCCCCTTGGTTCTTAGAAGAAGAAAAAATAAATGTAGATAACTGGAAGCTAGTGGGACTTGAAATGAAAGAATTTCACACAAAAAATAGGCCTCATTCAATTTCTGCAGAGGTATTTTATATCTACAATGTAATTCAATTAACCTTAAATTATCGAGCAACTTGTAGGAGAAGGAAAAGCTTTAAAAATGAACAAAGGAAGAAGTGTGAGGAAAAAAGGAAAGATCAAGATCTTGCCCAAGGCAAGGGGATTTAAATGAGGAATTAGGGTGTGATGACTCTGATTCTCTTGAAAAAGCTTCAACCGGCCTAGAGAGCAGATTATTGACAGGCCCACATCAACTCCACCTTCAAGGGTGGAGGAAGGAGTAGGAGGGGAAGAGGCAGAAACACAAATAGAATCACCTGTTAAGCAGCCTATGACAAGATTAGAAAAAGCATTGGTTAAAGCTAAGAGAGAAGGACAGGATATAAGTGATTTTATACATGCATATCCTGTGATTAAAGAGATTGACTCTGTAGGTCAAAAAAGGAGAAGATATACACCTTTAGATTTGAATAAAATTAAAGATTTGAAAAAAGGCAGTATCCTTTATGGGGCTACATCAGCTTATGTTAAAATGTTACTAGATGGTTTGTCTTATGAAGTCCTAACCCTAAATGACTGGAAATCCATAGCAAGGACATGTCTAGAACCTGGACAAAACTTGTTGTGGCTTGTGGAGTTTCATGAATTATGTAAAATCCAACTCAGATGCAATTTGGAAATAGGAGTTAACACACAATTCACTTTTGAGAAATTAGCTGGTGAAGGTCACTATAGAGAGAATTCAGAACAGATTAATTATTCCATAACAGTGTATGAGCAAATTGTTAAGACTGCAATAAAAGCTTGGGGTTCCTCCCCAGACAGAAAGATCGGGGAGAGGCTTTCACTAAAATAGAGCAAGGTCCCAATGAACCTTTTGAAGATTTTGTGGGACGTTTGCAAACTGCTGTCAAAAGAACTATTGGAGAAAATGCAGCTACAGAAATAATGACAAGACATCTGGCTAAAGAAAATGCCAATGAGATTTGCAAAAGAATTATATGGGGATTAGACAAAGATGCTCCTTTAGAGGAGATCCATAAGACAATGTGCCACAATGGGAACAAATGCTTTTTACATCCAGACTACTATAAATATGGAAAGACAGGGTCCCTCCTGGCAAGGGACTTCTAGAGAAACTCAGTGATGTTTTCAATGTGGAAAAATTAGACATCTAAGAGCTCAGTGTAGATATGGAGATACAGTGAGAAGACAGGGTGAGAGAAGACCTAAAACTCCATGTCCAAAATGTCACAAGGGTCTCTACTTGGCCTCCCGAATGTAGATTGACCCAGGGAAATGAGAGGTGGGGCCCAGCTTCAGCCCCCCAAGTGGGGCATGATGGCAGCCGAGGTTACATCCAGAGAATTTTAAGACATGATCAATCAGCCAAAACAGATGGAAGAAAGGGATTGAAATTAGGAAAAATAGAGTTGTGTGCAGTAGAGACTACTGAGATACTCCCTGGAGAAGTGAAATCTGTTCCTCTCCAGCCTATGGATCCTTTGCCTCCAGGCACAGTAGGCTTGACCATTTCACCTTCTGAAATGGTCTACAAAACAGTGTCCATCCATACACTGATGTGAGAAAGTGGAGAACGTGTAGCTAATATCCCAGTCACTAACACAGGTAGATAACGTGTGATTTATCAACCAAGAGAACTAGTAGCATCAGGCTTATTGTTATGTACCCCTAATAAGCAACCTGGTGATAGTCGCCTAGATTCTGACTCCAGTGAACAAAATCCAGGAATATATTGGACAGCAGCTGTGACAGCTGACCGACCTATGCTTACTATTTATATAACTGGAATAACATTTGAAGGATTGGTAGACACGGGTGCAGATCATATAGTTTTTAGAGGTGCCAACTGGCCCAATCACTGGCCAAAGATTAAGACAGACACCTACATGTCTGGGGTAGGAGGATCAATAGCAGCAGAAGTTAGTGCCAGGCCTTTGAGATGGATATTTGGAGGTGAAACAGGAGTTTTTACTCCTTTTGTGGTTGAAAAAATCCCCATCAATCTGTGGGGAAGAGACATTTTACACCAGATAGGATTATAAATAAGCACTTCGGCTTTTTAGGCAGGGCTGCTGTTGAAGGCCTACTTGTACTTTCACCATTTCCTATTCAGTGGAAGACTGATTCATCAGTGTGGGTAGAACAATGGCCCTTAAGAAGTGATAAAATTCAGGCCTTATTAGACATAGTGAACAAACAACTTGACCAAGGACACTTGCGGCCTTCTCTAAGTCCTTGGAATTCCCCAGTATTTGTGGTGAAAAAGAAATCTGGAAAATGGAGGATGTTAACTGACCTAAGAAGAGTAAATGAACAGATGGAAACTATGGGAACTCTTCAGCCTTGACTTCCATCTACTACTCAGTTGCCAAGAGAATGGCCTCTTTGGGTTATAGACATTAAGGATTCTATCCCTCTAGATAAGGAGGATATGAAAAGATTTGCCTTTTCAGTGCCAGCGTTAACTTAGCTAAGCCTTATAAAAATATGAATGGAAAGTTTTGACACAGGGAATGAAAAACAGCCCTACTATGTGCCAAATGTATGTTGCTGCTGCTCTTGCTCAAGTAAGAAAAGCCTTTCCAAAAGTAATATTGTTACATTATATGGATGATATTTTGGGATGTGCACCTGAGGAACAGATGTTAGAAGCATGTCTACAAAAGACTATGGAAACTAAAGTACTACAAACTGCATATAGCTACAGAAAAAATTCAAAGACATGCTCCTTTTCAATATTTAGGATATGAAGTATATCCTAAGACACTCACAATACAAAAGCTTTCTTTAAGAACATAGAAGTTGAACACCTTAAATGATTTCCAAAAATTAATAGTAGATATCCAATGGATGCGTCCAGTGTTAGGCTTAACCACCGACCAATTGCAACCTCTATATGACATTTTAAGGAGAGACAATGCTTTAAATTCACCATGCCAGCTTACAAAAGAAGCACAAGAGGCTTTGAGAGAAGTTGAACTGGCTTTATCCAATGTGGTTGAAAGAGTCACTCAAAAACCCTTGGAAATATCAGTTTTTGCTACAAAAGAGGCACCCACAGCAGTCCTTCATCAAGGAAACAGTGTGATTGAGTGGGTGAACCTCCCAGCACAACCAGAACAAAGCCTTACTTCTTACCCAGTGCTTGTGGCTAGAATTTTATTAAAGGCTATTAAGAGAGTAATTATCTGGGATAAGTCCTGAAAAAATATACACATTCTGTACTAAAGCACAAATTAATGTATGCTATAAGACCATCCAAGAATGGCAAATTTTATTGGCCACAGCTCCAAATTTTGCATATGGGTCTCCATTAAAGATAACCCGGTTATTACATAATTGCAATGGATTTTTGAAGAAAAGGATTCTAAGCTTCCTCTTAAAGGACCAACAATCTTAACAGATGCCTCTAAAGAAAATATTTGTGCTGTACACTCTCATGATTTAACCATAAAGAGAGTAGTCAGGACTCCTTTTCAGTCCACTCAACAGAATAAATTATTTGCTATCATGCTAGCTCTCACCTATTACCCAGGAGGTGTAAATATAATTACTGATTCAGCCTATTCAGTATGTGTAGTACAAAGAAT
The DNA here is from genome assembly GCF_048593235.1 of Sminthopsis crassicaudata. Classification (NCBI taxonomy): domain Eukaryota; kingdom Metazoa; phylum Chordata; class Mammalia; order Dasyuromorphia; family Dasyuridae; genus Sminthopsis; species Sminthopsis crassicaudata. Next base: position 106,517,420 of record NC_133619.1, read on the forward strand.
TGCCACAGCCCAAATAAAATTTGTAGCCTCTAATATTTATCAGCTCTTTAAGGAACTTCAAGAGCAAGTGAGAAAGCATCCAGGCAAGATTTATATCTTGCATGTCCACTCACATAGTGGATTTCCAGGTCCTATTTTTGATGGAAATTCAAAGGCAGATAGCCTTCTAACCATGTTAGGCAGTAGTCCTTTATTTCAGGAAGCACAAGAATCTCATTCTAAATATCATCAGGCTACTCGAGCTTTATATTTACAATTTGGAATCACAAGAGAGGAAGCTAGGAGCATAGTAAAAAGCTGTACAGCTTGTCTTCTTTTCCACGGTCTTACACTCCCTCCAGGGAAGAATCCTCATGGTTTGAGACCCAATGAAATCTGACAAATGGATGCTACCCATTATAAAACTTTTTGTCGTCTGTCTTTTATCCACATGGTGGTAGATACCTTTTCAGGATTCACTTTTGCAGTGCCAACGTCAAAAGAGACAGCCCGAGTGGTCACTGAATTCCTCATCCAAGCATTTGCAATTATGGGTGTGCCACAAGAAATAAAAACAGATAATGGACCTGCATATAGTTCTAAACATTTTGTGCATTTTTGTGCGCAATATAAGATTTTACACCCCACTGGAATACCTTTTAATCCACAAGGTCAGGCAATAGTAGAGAGAAGAAACAGAGATATTAAGATACTGCCCCCCCAAAAAAGAAAGGGGGAGCCACAGGTAGCCCTAGAGAACTTCTAAATTTAGTTCTCTATACCATTAATTTTCTAATTTTTGACAAAGATGCACTGGCTCCAGCAGACAGGTTTTATAACCCACCAGAAGGGCAGTGTCCAGTGAGAGCAGCTCCACTGTCCTTAGATAATCGCCAGGTGATGTGGAGAGACCCAGAAAGTGGTGAATGGAAGGGATCAGATAGGTTAACTGCCTGGGGGAGAGGGCTTGCTTGTATTTCTTCAGCAGGAGAAGGAATCAGATGGGTGCCAACGAGTCGTATTCACCTTGTCCATCAGAGAGAGACAGAAAAAGAGAAAGAACTCAAAACAAAGGAGAAAATCTAAGAAATATCTGACACTGAAAGAGTATGGCTAATAAGAAGACTGTTAAAGAACTTTAAAAACCAGCAGGAATCATTGGATTTCCTAACACAAGATGAGACTAATGGACAATGGACTCATGGACATTTATAAATTCTCAATTTATGATTATTTGATCATGTTATTTGTTACATACTTCTAGTATGTGTTATGTTACTATGTTACTATGTGTTTATGTAATCTATGTAATTATGTGTAATGCCTCCCATAAAAGTTCATGAAGGAAGCTGAATCAGACATTGTGGAACATTTACAGCTTGGTCATACACTGAAAACACCAAAGTCACCAGTGATTTTGACTATTATCCTACCATTAAACTTTGAAAACTCAAGAAATCTGAGGCTGACAACTTTGAACAACTCTATCCACTTAAATCCCATTCACAAGTCAATCAGGACAGAACCCATGATATCAATGGCCCCCTTCAAAAACAAAGAAGTAACAATTGGATATAATTTCTCAAATATATCTTCTTTTTTGGCAATTATTTCTAATTTCTCATTTTCATCATTGGCTTCTTCTAAAACCCTTTCCTCTTTGTTATCTTTTTCTTCTTGAATGTTATTTTTTAGTTCTTTTTTTATTGTTATGTCTCTTATATTTAGGCAAACTTTCAAGTGACAAGCTTCGATAACATTAAATGAATCTTATTACAAAGAAAACCTTAGATCACATCTCTATAAAAACAGGCTGATCTTTCTATCATCTACATTTTCCATCCAAAGTAAATTCAATTTTCTCAAAAAATGAAGAACTGTAAGTTTACAATGTCAGTAATAAACTTAATGTGTTGCCAGCCAAGATATTGAAGTAATTGTTCTATGATAAGTTGAAGAGATGCTTCTAGAAATAAAACAAATAGAATAATGAAATTGCAATTTGAAATAATGTAATAAAGACATTTATTTTAGAAAATTGATTTTAGTACCTTGTACCATAACTTTAGACATAGTTACATATTTTTAGAAGTTTAATATTTTTATTTTTACTTCATCTCTATTTCAAATGAATCTTCCCACTCACCTCTTCCCAGGGGTAGTTAGCAGTTTAAACAAAACTACTCAACATTTTTCAATAATTTGACTCTATTTACAATTTCTTAGCTAACAATTTTTTTTTCCTCCCTCTGAATCTCCACAAAGAAGGGAACGAGCGCCTTATATAAAATGCTACATTAACTTTATTAAAAGATCACCGTGACAGTGGCTATTACCACACCTGATTGTTAGAGATTAAATCCCACTGGCATACCATGGTACAAGGGTAGTAATCTGGAGAAGTACTTATTCAGTTTATAAAGCAAAATTTTACACATAATAAGCATCCAACAAATGATTGAATTATTATACAGTGATTGCCAAAACCCAACATAAAATTTTATTTGTGCCAAAGATAAAAATTTGACTGTGTTATCACAATTTAAATCGCTTTTGTTTAGCTAGGTAGATTTGTTCATTGTCAAATATTTCTAGTAACCATGAAAAATGAGAAAAAAATTTGCATACAACAATAAAAATATGTAATTTTATTGGCATACCTCCTCCCTCCAACAATATAGATCATAATCATTGCAAAAATAAATAGTGTATGACTTAATAGGTAGGATATGACAAAAATTAAATACCTACTATGTTCCAGATGCTATTCTAAATACTCAGGATATAAAGAAAGGCTAAAAATAATTTTTACTCTCAAGGAATTCATAGTCTAAGAGTAGCAGCTGAAGACACACAAAAGTTACATGAATTGTTATTATTGTTGTTCTGTAATTTTCAGTCATTTTCAATTCTTTCACTCTTAGCAAAAATATTGTAATGGTTTGCCATTTCTTGCTCCTTACATATGAAAAACTAAAATTCCAAGTCCAGTACTCTCTCTACTGCCCCAGCAAAATATGCATTGTTGATGTATGTAGAAAAAAGTTTCAAACATAATTCCACATTACAGGCGCTAGAGGTATGGCACATACACATACATTTAGAAAGTCTGCATAACATTTTTGAAAGTCTGAATTATTGTATTATTATATATTGACATTATGCAATATTATGAATATATTTCTGCATTTCTAAACTGTATTCACAAATTATCTGTAGTTTAAGGACTCTCAGATTCTTTGTTCTGAACTTTATTAGAGTCTTAGGGGACATAGTATTGAAGATGGTGACTATGGTTTGACTCACCTGACAAAAGCTTCCTCCTTTCTCTCACTCAAATTGTTTTTCTTTTTCAACTGGATCTCTTAGGATTGGCCAAAGAAAAATGAAAATTTTCAGCAAATTTCATCATATGCTATTTGAATTAAATTTTTAATGATGGATAGAATTTCAACAGGGAACAAAATTGGAGGAAAATTACTACTGAAATAAGCACTTTATGTTAGTATATTGACACAATTTAGTATTATAGGAGGAAATCATATTGTATTTTTAATCAGAATACATCCTTTAAAGAACTGGCAAAAAAGAGAACATCTTAGGTAAATTACTTCTCTGAAACTTAGTTTCTTTATAAACCTCTGTTTTTGCATTGCAAAGTTTAAAAAGGTTATATAAGAGCACAAGGAATTAAAAAGTAGGCAAAGCTCTTTATAAACAAGACAGTGGGTGAAAAGGTAAATAATATAGCATAATATGTTTGTCAAATCTATTATAAATTAATAATTAATAACTCATATGTATTGTTAGTGTTTGCTACTGAAATGCAACAATTGGTTAGATTCACTACGGCTATTGTAAGTAATTAGAAGCAATTCAAAAAGCCTTTCCCCCATTAATGGACAATAAATTTTAAATTTTCACATATTTGAAAATGTCTTTAAAATTATTCATACACACAAATCTAAATATGACAAATAAACATGCATTTATGTAGTATACATGTATTTTTAATTCATAGAATTAGAAAAAAATATACCTTTTTCACCAATATTTTTATTATTCACTTGATTCAATAGTGCCAACTCTTTGTGAACCCATTTGAAGTTTTCTTGACAAATACTTAAGTAGTTTGTCATTTACTTCTCCAGCTCATTTTACAAATGAGGAAATTGAGGCAAATAGGATCAAATGATTTGCCCAGGGTCACATAGCTATGTCTGAGGCCAAATTTGAATTATTCTAGTCTAATATTCTATATCACCCCTTCATTAATATATCCCTTTTTAAAATATAAATAGAATTTTAAAAATTGAAACATTTACTTTTTGATTAAGTTTTTTCCAGTGATACATCCACATTTTTAAAATATGTGAACATTTCTAATCACTCAATAATCAATTAGTAGCTTAAAATAGTAAAAAATGTCTACTTATTAGGACACCAAAATATAGATGTGGCTTCAAAAAAGTAAATGAATTTTATAAATGAAGTAGATATTTTTATAGAGAAAGAGGTTCAAGGGCTAGTTTTTACATGTATTTGGGTAACCCTTGGTACTATATCATTTTAAAAGAATGCACTTTTTGTCTGTGACTAGGCAGGTAGTAAGGTTTCTTGTATGTCCAATTTTACTGGACTACAAAAACAAATAGAAACAGGATCTGCAAATAGTTAGCACATCCCAGGTTCATGGATCTCCAAATATGCCTACCAAAGCTGTCCTGCAGTGCCATGCCAGATAATTTTGACACTTAGGTGGTTATTGTTGCCATTTGCTCCTCTTTTCCTACTAAATTCTATTTGTCTCCTGGTATCTTCAAAATGAATAACTAACTGAAAGTTAAATATTGATATATAGTTAACATGTTGCCTCCCTTTTTCTTTTGCTAAAAGGGCAAGAAGTTTGAAAGACCTTATTTTTTTAAGGGTGTCCACTCCTGCCATTACCACTGCTAAAAGAATAAGTAAAAAAAGTCATACATGTAGTGAAAGGTCGATTTTTGAACAAAGGAAAAAGGGGTCTCTAAATTAGGAATAAAGGTATTGGAGAGTTTGTTGTTGTTATTTTGTAATGGGTCAAGCAATAATGTCAACTTTCATTCAGACCTGCCTAAAATGAAAGCAACAGTTTAAATAAGATTATCTCTCAAATCTAGTTGCACAGTGACTTCCAGTAAGGGATTTTAATTTGCTCAATGGCTATTAATAATAGTCATGAAAATGGGCTTAAAAATTTCTTTCTAGAACTTGACATTAAAATAAAAAAGACATATATAGTATAAAAAACTAACATGTAGCATGATATACAGAATCAAAATATTCATTAGAAACATAGTAAAAGCCATAGGCAGCTTAATGGGAATTTTTTTTCATATACGTGCCTTTTCTCTGCTAAAAATCATAATAGTCTTTTCAGAAAATGAAAAAGACTAAGACAAATAGTATCAAACATGGCGTACTTTTGTATATGAATGAAAGCTTCAGCTGAAAAGTTTATTCGATAGGAGTTTTATTACAATGAGATTTGGCAGCAGGCAAAAAGCTTGCTCAATTTCAAGGAAAAATCTTTTTGCAAAATCGCATCAGAAGAAGGACTTTGCAGCTGTATAACTATCTGAAACTCATTTTCAGATGCAAAGAAAAGAAAGGGGGAGAGGGGAGTGAGTATTGGAGAGTTAAGGAAAGTCAGAAGATACATTTTAAGGAAAATCCTTTTTTATATACATGTAAGAATCATATATCCATTTGTCTGGGATTAGGTGAGAGGGTTTCAATTCAATTGATAGATATGGGGTTTAAAACTAGAAAGGGACTTAGAGATCAACTACTTCAACCACCTCATTTCATAGATAAGGATATTGAGTCCTAGACAAGGCAAAAGAATTTATTCAAGATAGCACAAGTAGTAAGTTTAAAAATAGTACTTAAATCCAAATTTTCTTATTCCAAAATCAGTATTCCCTCAACTCTACTACCATCTTATACTAAGCACCTACTATGAGTAGAATGATATATTACTACATACTGAAAGAGATATATATATTTAAGGCAAATTTTTCTCCTCATGTAATTTAGAGTTCAGTTAGTATCTGCCCTACTACATACTAAAGACTATGATGCAAATATTATTAGAAAATATTTTTATCATGAAGTTTTCCAACTGGAATTTAAGTGCAGGATTTCACTTGGAATCTAATAAACTCAATCTTAAATTCAAAATTCGTCTATAATTTCAAAGGTTAAGGTGTAATTCTGGTTCCCTAAATTAAGATTCACACTATTTTACTTAATTTTTGGAAGACAAATATGTAATTTTATGTGGTCTTTAATCAATATTCATAAAGCAAGAACACACTTGAGTAGAGCAAAGGGAAATTAAATCATACTTTAAGGATAAGGTCATCTTGCATAGTGTCTGCACAAGTATAGATCAAAAGTTATTTTTGCATTCATTTCCTCAATCCTCTGTCATTGTTGCTCATGTTTTTTTTTTATTTGTTATAGAGGTATCATCAAAGAATCCTTCCTCAGATCCCTTTAATATTTGAGATATCCATGTAGCAAACTACTCACAAATTGTCCAACTGGTCATATTCCTTGATGAAATCAAGGAAGCGTATGCTGCCCCCTCTGCTATAGAAAGCCAACACTGCTAATAAATATATGTCTTTAAGTTGCTCTTTGAGCTGTTCAAAAATTTTTTAATCTTCTGAAATCATGATAAGCAATTATTTATAGGCATACAGAATTCATAAAGGGTTTAAAGATGTGTATTTTTCTAGAAATAAAGAGAACTTCAGATTGCTAGAAAAATTACTAGCAAAATTTTGTCCATTATGTTCATGTCTGTTAAAATTGTGATAAAAATAACATTCAAGAAATTGTATTGACAAAACAAGACACTATTGTATTTCTTATAAATATAATATTGCATAATGAATTTATAATGATAATATTGACAATAAAATTAATTTTTAATAATCAGTAAAATCAAGGAATTGTATGATAAAAATCAGAATACGGGCAGTTCATATGGAAGACTAGAGATGAAACATAAACAGACAGAATGTTCCACACGTACACTCAAAAAGCTAAGGGAAAGTGAAGAAATGCTCTATCATGTTAGTTAAACGCTGTGAGGTAAAATTATTGTAATACTTGAGTAAAAGTCTCACAGTATTGTGAGACATAGATAGGTTAAGTGCTCTACTTAATATGTCAGTATGTAAACACATATACTTCATGAAGATGTTAGCCAGATGATTAAGTAAGCATATGAATCAATAATTCCTGTTTGTTCCACGATTATATTTTATTTCTATGCTTCATTTAAAACAAATGGATGCAAGTGGTTGGGGTGAATGTTAGGGGAGTGGGTAGTTGAGACTCTCCTATTTATGAAATATATTGAAAATAAATATTTGAAATTCTTAAAATAATTTGATATCTATAACAGTTTTCTAGACTTTTTCTGTGTATTTGTCCATTCTTCATGTCTATTCTATTACATGACATTGTTACTTCCTTACTTCAGATACTTGATATTGGCATTATAAGGGTCTAAGGTTTGTCATTTGAGTTAAGAACATGTATATTCCTTCTTTCATTGCAGAAGTGAAGGACAGATTCAGTAGATGCATTGTAGTTTTGCTGATATTTTTTGTCTCTTAAAATTTTGTTATGAGATAGCTCACCAAATAGAGTTGAGAGAATGAAGTGGATATAAAACAATTGAAATAGAAATTCATAGCCTTGTAATTTCCCTGAGTAACATAACTCCCACATAAGGAAATTTCTTCTACCAATACAGATCAGCATCTCTGCTGCTATTTTTAGTCTAATAAGAGTTTCCTAGAACACAATAAATTTATCACAGAGCCAGTATATACCTGAAACATAACTTGAACCAAGATCTTCCTCATTACTTGGCCAAATCTGGATATTAAATCTCAATATTAAACAAATTATATTGATATATTTTAAAATATATATTTTCTGACATTAACTTCTCATTTAAAACCAATCTTAGAGGAAAAATATTTTTTGACAAAAATTATTATTCTAAGCATTTGAAAATTATTTGATGTCACATAAAAAAAAGATAGTCTGACAATAATTCCTACACTCTTTGATATAGGCTTCAGATCTTCCATGTATCTAGTGAATTTTTTTTTCTAATATTTAACTCAAACTTTAAGTCAATATACATTCAAAAATCACAAATATTGTTTTGAATTCAATAAAATTGCCTAAATACAAAAACTGTTTCATTTGTGGCAATTTCATTTAAATAAATTTTGAGCCTTTTTACCTCACAGAATATAACAGACTTGGCTTACTTCCACTGACATAGTCTTCAAGAACCAAAGATCTTTTCTATATAGTTGTATGCTGGTAAATGTTTAACAACCAGATGTCCAATAAAAGAAAAAAAAAAAAAGCACAATATACTTTAAAGTTAAAGCTGCACTATTAACATTTTCTTGATCACTTTCTTCAGTCTAGACAATAAACAAAACAGTAAATTAAGCTGATTTATAATGCTTTTCACTTTTTAAGATGTAAAAGATCACCCTGAGAATGTAGAAATCACAGAGCTGGCTCTAAGATCTCATCTACTCCATTAGAATAGATTTTGATAACAGTTTACTAGAACCATTTTGAGTAAACTTCCAACTGATAAATTTTCAGTGTGAACATTCGCACCTCAGAAATTACAAATGGTACAAATTAGGGATTGATTCTTGTTTTGTTAATTGACTAGACTAAAGAAAGTGATGGAGGAAATATTAGTAATGAAGATGAACCTTAAAAGAGTGATGTTTTTAAATTTTTATCTTTTTGTTTCAATGATTATTCATTTAACACTTACCAGAACACTGTTGATTTAATGAGTCATGCATTTTAAAAATCACTTCTCTCTAAAAGTGTGTATTATGTGCATATGTGTGTACATGTATGTATGTATGTATAGAGAGAAAATAATTTCTCATCTTAAAAAATGCACCTTTATTAGAATAAATATGAATATTATTTAGAAAGGCCAAAATAGATTGAAAGAGACAAATATTTATATAATCATGGTTCACTTTAAATTCTCTAAATATATATATGTATTTTAAGGAATAGCTAAGAGACTCTGGATATGTAATTTCCCCTCTAACCAACCAAATAAGTGCCAACTAAATAACTGTTGGGCAATCATTAATCAAACAAAATACACAGAATATCTCCCTAACATGTCCTAAATTTTTGTTTTGACTGATTTCGCCTTACACATATTTTAATAATAGATATACATTTTCAACTATTCTCAACTTTTTAAAAAGTAAACAGGCCACACAAATGTAGTAAATATAGGAAACATAAATATATTTTCTTCTGTATTAAAAAAGAAAAGAAAAAGAATTCTTCATTGAACAATGCCACATTGAAATATATGTCATGTACATTTGAATGCATGTTTATGCTTTACTATTCAGTATTGCTCAACTGATTTTTCACTTGTTGCTATAGTTGGCTATAAATCATGAATTTTTTTATACTTTTTCATGTCAAGATATAAATGCAGCTATTTATATCAATATAAAATATGCAGATATGTAATTAGAAAGTGATTCTAATTATTATCTTGCTTGCGAATAACAATAAACTTAGTCATTTGATGACATAATTTAACCCAACACAATTTTTCTACTAATTGCTAATCTTATACAGATGCATTAATCATTACAAATAGGACTTTACAGGTAAATTCCACTTGTGCATCATGAAATTTAATTTTTGACAGATGTCTTTTACAAAAGGAATACAAAAGGAAAATAATACAAAAGATATGAATATATGAAATAACGATATGAATGTAGTAGAGATTGACAGCTTAAAAGCAATTATTTGAATTAGCAATGTTAGGACAGTTTCAGTTATAAAATTTATTCCCAAAAGAAAAATAAAGGGCAAATGTAATTTGGTGTACATAAAATTTTCTCAAGCCAACAGATGTGCATTTCAATTCAACAGCTGTTTTGCCTTTTTTTATTTTAGTGCTAAATCATGGATGTGAATTTATAATTCCTATAATTTTATAAAAATACTATAAAGAAAATGTTAAACATTTTACAAAGCAACTGTGGAGCCAAAGTTATACAATGTGTGAAACTCAACAATATTGTAAAAAAATTAATAAAATTTACCAGTGCTAGTCTCTGCAAAAGGTTTTAGTTAACTCTATTTCAAGATTGATGGAAGAATATTAAATCCAAGTATAGTTCATAAGTCTCTAAGTAGAATGAGAAAAGTTTACATTTTTTACTTGTCTTAACAAAAATTACACACACACACACACACATAAATGTTTATACAACTATGAACAAATTATCATGAAGATACAGTAAAACTTTGAAGAATTAGAAACAAGACCTATTTGATTTTTTTATGTTCATCTTATAAGAGAAACTAATAGGAACAAAATAAGATGATTTCAGATATTTAGTCAAAAGACAAACTTTCAGCCTAAGCCATGAATTCAGTATGTATGAATGCAATCTAGTTTCTGTTTTCTAGAATTATGCTATTTATTGAATGGACATTAAGGATTATATGATGAGTGGGATATAACAAATAGAGTAGAAGAGTAGAAGAAAAAGTATAGCCAAAATCCTTTGCACAGATCTTGAAAACCCACTAAGCTCACTATTGACTCAGGATATTCAGGAATAAATTTTGTGAATCTTTTTTTCCACTCACATTGGCAAAAGAAAATAGAAAACTTCTGAGGACATTGAAGATAGCATATAGCAAGGAACTGCCATGTAAAGTATTCAGCAGAGGAGGAAGAAACATACCATAGTAGAAAGTACCATTCAAACACAGGGACATATCCCTCCCTTCTGCCCCTTCCTTCACAGAAAGTCATGCTAACTGACACTTCCAACATTCATTATAGAGATCTTGTCACAAATTCAGAATGGACTGAGAAGGAGATCTGTGTCTGGTAATACCCATTCCAGTAGGAATTCTAATCTTCCTTCTGTGCCAGGAGCAAATTCAGAAGCAAGAAGCAGCTCAGAAGCAAAGTAGAGGCTCAGTTTATCTAATGTGTTTATCTAATCTGAATTCTAATAAGTAGTAAAAAAAAAAAAAAAAAAAAAGGAAAAAATCCAAAGAAAAAATGTAGTCTACTCTAAAGTAGCAGAGAAATTCATTTGGCTGATATTGACTAAGCCTAGCAATAGTTTAGTGGGATTCCAAATAGGGCAAATTCATAGTCCTATGACTCAAACCCAAATCCAGATTTAGAATTCAGAGAACTCAGTGAAGTTCAGTGATCAGACTTTGTCCCTGAATCAGACCACTTTGGAAGCACCAAAAACTTTCAGTTACTTTACATGAGCTGTTCCTTGAATTGTAAAATAATGTAGCACTCGAAACTTAAAGAAAACAGGAACAAGACTATAGAAGGTACAAACTCTGTAAACATTTCCACACAAATCTTCACAGAATGACTATAACATAAAGTCCAAAGTCAAGAAGACTATAAAAAAGAGCAAAAGAAAAAAAAATTAAAAAGAATCTCAATATAAAAATCTGTCATGGTAATAAGAAAGCTTAATTCAGGAGAAGAGACTCATTTTAAAACATTTTCAAGAAATAAAACCTCAAAGAAAAATCATGGGAATAAATTCAACTAGAATTACTGAAAAAAATGAGATGCCAGATTTTTTGTTGTTGTTATTTGCTTGGGTTTTTTAAGATTTAAATCATGAATTTTAAAATTAAAAGAAATGAAAATGGTAGAGGGAAGAAACTGGAACAAAAGAAGTGAAGAAAAAATTGGAAGGAGATTTGAAAGTTTGACATAAGAAGTACAAAACCTTATGCAAGCTTCAAACCCTTTGAAAATTAGAATGCACCAAATAGAAGTTAATCATTCCATGAGATACCAAGAAATATTAAAATAAAATCAAAATGCTGAAAAAATAGGAGAAAATGTGTGGTACATTCAAGCAAAAGTAACTGAACTAGAAAACATTGAGATGAAATAATTTAAGAATCATTGAACTACATGAAATCTATGACCAAAAGAAAGAGCCTAAGGCATTCTATTTCAAAAAAGCAGAAAGTCACTCAGATATTTTTAGATCTAGAAAAGAAAACTGCTATAGAAATAAAACAGGCATGACTTAAATGAAGCTCCACATGGAAATCCTGGAAATATAATAGCCAGAATAAGAGTTTCTAAGTAAAAGAAAATTCATGTCAAGAGTAAAGAGAAAGTATTCAATTACTAATAAGGCACAATTTCTTGTTTTCAGTATTTTTAAAACTTTTCTGTCTCATCCTGAAACTTTCATTAGTATCTCAGGACTCTTGCTCCCGGAACAGCAAAACACTGCTGAGGCAGTTAGGTCTTGACATGATTAGAACTCTGGACCCAAAGGGTGGAAGATCTTAGAGTTGTACCTGAGAAACTTATTAGCTGTGTGATTCTGGCCAAGTCACTTTATTTTTGTCTGCCTCAGGCTCTTCAAATGTAAAATAGGGATGATAATTGTACCCTTCAGAGTTGTTGGGATACTCAAATGAAATAATACTTAGTACTGAAGGTGGTACTTAGCATAGTGTCTGGTACATAATATTCACTTCAGAAATCATTGTTTCATTCCTTCTTAACATGGGACATTTTTCTATGACGCCTGCTCCCATGCCTATTTATCAACCTGAATATTCTTATATGTTATCCAGCCTCTATTCCCACATTTGTGAATTCTTTCTGAAACCTTCATTTTGTGGAGGTTCTCAGATCCACCTTCGTTCCCCTCCAGGTTTTGTTTTTTGCTTTTGAACTTTAAAACTATGTCCTTATACCAGGTACTTCCTTCCATCTCTTTTGAGGTTTCTATTGTATGTTGTCTTCCCTCATTACAACATAAGTGGTCATCCAGTCTTTGCTTGAACTTCATTAGTTATAGAGATAAATCAAATTATTCTATTTCATATTTGCATGACTCTCAATGGAATTGAGCTCAGAAAGATGAGTTCAGGGGCAATTAGGTAGTGCAGTGGATAGAGCACCAGCCCTAAAGTCAGGAAGACCTGAGTTCAAATCTGATCTCAAACATTTAAAACTTCCTACTTGTGTGATCCTGGGCAAGTCACTTAATCCCAATTGCCTTGAGTTCAGATCCAGCCTTAGAAACTTATTATCTGTATAAAGCTGGGCAGGAAATTTAACATTGTAAAATGAGTCAAAAAATGAAAAATGGCAAATCACTCCAGTATCTTTTTCAAGAAAACCCCAATTGGGGTCATAAAGAGTCAGATTAACTGAAGTGGCTGAACAACAACAAACCACAAATCGTTACCATATTTGACCATGCATTAAGCTGAAATTCTCTTTTCTTACATTACCGATCTTTGATCTTAGTTCTACCCTTCAAGCCCAAAAGCACATAAGTATTCAATCTTGTGAAAGGTCAAATATTTTAGAACTACTATCATATCTACCTTCATCCTTTCCTAAACATCTTCATCTTTTCCTAAACAAACTTTTCAGTTGTTTTAATCAATACTTATAAAATAATTTTATGAGAACTTCCATTAGTCATGCTCCTGTTTATTAACATTTTTCCTAAACATAAGAAAGAATCCTTCTTTTCCCAATCTATACTAGAATAGTTCCTAGTCATCAAGGACATTGATTTTCTATTGCTCGGGCTAATATAAATGATTATCCTTTACTGTAGCTGATCATGCTTACCCAGATAGTTTTAACTTGTGCATATTTGCTTATATTAGCACTGGCTAATACATTTTTCATTAGAAATGCCACAGCTAATGTTTATTTCATACATTTTTTTTTTTTTGCTAGGCTAATGATACTCATATTTTGAGGACCAAGAAAACTAAGAATTTGATCATTGTATAAATGGAGGAGCAAGATAAAAGATTTCTAGTTCAATGTAATAAATGCTTAATTTCCATGACTTATGATGTGACCTCTTTTCTAACAAGTTTAATTGGGTCTCTAAGAGTAATACCATATATCAGCTAGAAAGGTAGGACTACCATTTAAATTAGAATCTGCCTGCTGGAGAACTCAGAAGATTTAAAAGCCTCAAATAACCTCAACTCTTTTTTGTGCTCAGAACTAAGGAGCTGTTTTCTTCAACGGTGATTGAAAACAGTATTTATAGTGGGTTGCGGTCAGCTATTCTGCTGAATTGCCACAATGGAGAAGTACAGAAATTTACATAAATGCTGTGTTCAATCAAAGCAACTGAAGAGAGTAAGGGTACATGGAAATAAGACTTGATGTTGAAGAAAAACACAAAATCAAAAGTTATTACTGTCATAAGATAGCAGCACTTATCAGTATAAATCCATATTTTTAATATTCCAATAGTAAACATTTATACAAATTATTGTCTGTTGCCCAAACCTCTTACATTGAGAACTGAAAATGAAAGAATGGAATGGTACTGAGTGATCATTAGAATATTGTGGAAAAATAAAAATGATAAATTATCCCCCAAAGACTCCATGGGATAATGTTCAGTGTATTGAGACATCATCAGATATGGATAAACAAGGAGTAGGAAAATAAAGAAGATAAATGCATTGTAAAGTACCTCATGAGAAATATAGGAAAGGAATACATGGGTTCTGAAATATCTAAGCTGCTTTAGATTAATTTTTTCCCACTAAAACCTGGTTTAATACTAGTCAAATTTTTAAATAGCTTCTTTCAAGTAGAATTCAAAGAGAGATGCTTCTTTGATCTATGTCAACATTAAAATAACCCACAATGTCTTCTTCTAGAGTCTGAGCCATTAATCTGAAGTATCTAGCAAGTTTCAGATTAGGAAAAAAATGTTTTTTTCCAATGCATGGGTTGGTTGAAGAGTTGCTTTTCACATATTCTTTTAGGTCAGTACTATTAGAGTATTAAACATAAAACTATATTTTACTGTTAAGTAGAGTGACCTCTGTATATTTTATCCACTTTGTAAAATGTTTGGCACCATTATACTATTAATCAATATAAAATCATTGAGCCTATATTCAGTGTACAAGGCTCTGTTATGCACTGTTAAATAGTGCTGACACATAAAATTAAGGTTTGGTAAAAAACTGAGCAGAAAGATCTTACTGTATATAGAACCCTGATCTGTCATTCAGGTAAAGATAATGGTAGGAGAGGGTTGCAATCCATATGAAAGAAGTGAACTTTGTAGCAATGATACCCATATTTATATGCATTTCTGCATCTCAACACAGAAAATATCTGACAAGGAGAGATCTGATAAACATCCCTTTCTACACTCTTTGTGGACATTCATTTCCTGATGGAAGTCTTTCTCGCCTTAAAACTCTTAATGGGCCTGTAATCAGAAAACAAAAAATTTCTCTCATAGGGGTAACAGAATATAGAAAAACAAAATAAGTAATACGGAAGAAAAATTGCCTTTTTATTGGAGAGGTAGTTGGAGCTCTGGTTTACTAGTTTACTGGCTGTTTGAATTATGAAGCCTTGAACAAAGCAATTAAACTCTCTGAACCTCAGTTTATTTGTCTATAAAATTTGAATAACAGTTATGTCTTTTAGCATACGGAATTGGCTATCTTGAAGATCTAATTA
The DNA here is from genome assembly GCF_048593235.1 of Sminthopsis crassicaudata. Taxonomy (NCBI): domain Eukaryota; kingdom Metazoa; phylum Chordata; class Mammalia; order Dasyuromorphia; family Dasyuridae; genus Sminthopsis; species Sminthopsis crassicaudata. Next base: position 106,533,042 of record NC_133619.1, read on the forward strand.
GATGACAGGATCATAGGTTTAATGCTGAAAATAATCTTAGATATTCCCCCTACTTTTCCTCTTCCTCTTTCTCTCATTTTTACCTCTTCTTCTTTCTTATCTATCTTCCTCTCTTCCTCTTTTTTTTTTAATTCTAAAATATTTATAGAAGTTATATTTGTATTGGCAAGAAAGTGAATATTGTAAGGATACCCATCAATTGGAGAATGTCTGAAGAAGTTGTGGAATACTACTGTGCTATAAAAAATAATGAGCTTAATGATTTAAAAATATGTGGATCAATTTGCACAAAATAATAAAGAATGAAATGATCAAAATCAAGAGAACATTGACTACAGCAGCAGCATATTGTTTTAAGAATAACTTTGAATGACCAAGTCATTTGACCATTATAAATACCCTAATTAACTATAAAGGACCTATGAAAAAAGACATTTTCTGTATCTAAAGAACAACTGATAAATAGAAACATGCATACAATGATTTTACATATTTATCCATATTTGGATCTTATGGTAGTCATCTTTAGGGCAGATGGAAAAATAGAAGAGGGAAGAAAAAAAGAAAAAAAATACATGATAACTTTATTATATATTTAAAAAGAATATCAAGCTGTATATACTTGATTTACATTCTGTGGTAAATATTTTCTTTTATTTTTTACTATGTTATGGAGATGCTTCTTTTATTTCTTAAATTAAGAATAAAATAAATTACATTTTAAAATAATGAAAGTGGAACACTGGACTAATGTCAAAGAGTTTCAAATTTAGTTTCCTGACTTACTAGCTATGTGACTCTAGGTAAGTCATTTAGCCCAAATGTAAAATAGAATTTTATCTAAGTCACAGAGTTGTGAGAATCAAATGAAACAGCATGTATGTTTGTAAGTGCTTTACAAATCTTAAAAGCACTATCTAAATGCAAGCTCTGATATTGCTGGTGTTGCTAGTGTGAGGAAAGAAAAAAAAAATTCACCTTCTATCAGTATCCCTTGACGCAAAATGCAAAAATACTCTGAAATTTTATATTTTAGTTCAGGAAATTCCATCATGGGAGAGAGGGCCATTCCTTGGCCACAGATGATTTCATATGAACACAGAATAAGTGCATTGCTTTTTCAGGAACTTTGAATTTTGGATTCAATTAAATTTACTTTGCTCTGAAGTCTTCCATCCAAACTACAGTTCTAACTGCCAACTCACACTAGTAAATTAAGTCATATCATAGTCAACCACAGCATGGTATATCAAATATAGCCCCAAGTAAGCCAACAGTCTTTATGTGTGTGTGGGTGTGTGTGTGTGTGTGGGTGTGTGGGTGTGTGTATATATATATATATATATATATATATATATATATATATATATATATTATTATTATATACATAGCCTCTTTAATACACTTCTTTCTCTTTTCCTCACAATGCATTCCCAATTTCAGGAAAATCTTTATCTCTCACCTATTCTAACAACTGCACAATTGCTAGGATCCATGTTTCACTTATGTCTATTTATGAGTCAAAAATACGACCCCAGTTATGGTTGGAATTCATTTCTAACTTTAAGGATGAATGATAATGTACATGTTTTATAATAACGCATCTTTTAGTGACACTGCTAAAATAAGGTAACAGATAAAATAGCAACTGAGCTATTTTCATGCAATATTTCTCTTTCGATAAGTGAGTCATAACTTGTTTGAACTTTGGATTTCTAAAAATTAATTCTACAATTGATAATCTATCTCATGAAGGTAATGGCTTCTTTAACCACCAAAATGGAGAAAGTGGCAATATAATCTGTAATAGGAAAAAAATTCAGATTGTGGTAAGGAAAGTAATTATAACTTACAATTAAACAGAAAACATGATGGTAAAGGTGGGGGGGAAATGATATTTCATCCTAAGTATGCATTAATTTTAGGCTTATTCATATCAATATACCAAAATATCCTGATCATTTTTATTAATTAAGAATTAGTCATTTCCATAGGAAAAATATAAATATAGTTAGATAGAAAAATGGTAAATCTACATGGAATTAAAATTTCCCTGTTATAATATTGTCTTTCAATAATACAAAATGATAAATTGGAAAGTAATAAGGAAAAAACTAATCAGAAACTCTGATGCAGAACCTAATAAGCCTCATGCATATAGATAAAGATATGTGTGTGTGCAAAGATAGACTTGTAAATGACATGTTCTAATGTTTCCAAGTTGATTATTTCAAACTCAGAACATATATTCCCTTCATAAAAAGTAATTGTTACAAATCTTGGTTAGAGTTCTCAGAAAAATCTACAAAAGCCAATTTAATTATTGCTAGACACACATACATCCATGTATGTGTATATGCATGTGCATAGTAACCTATGGCCAAGAATTTAACATCTGAGTATATGAGAAATAGGTTCAATTGTCAGGAAGTGTCAATAGTCTCTCTAACTCATTCCATATATAATGCTATTGGTGACAACACTATTTGACTTTTCAAAAGTCTATATAATAAGGGGGAAATATTTGAAGCTCTTCTGTAAGCACTCAAGCTAATAATACTATATCCTTTTTTATGATACTGGATAAAAAACACAAAACTCAAAAAACCTACACTTGATGCCACAAATTATTTTTAAAATTTTCTTCTCTTTTTAGTACAGTTTAATCTCCTCAAGGACCTATCACTCAGACTATTATCCTACTGTTGAAACTTCCTGGCAAGTAAGAAGCTCTCAGGTTATTAGTAAGGGAACTTCCTCCAAAGTCAATCACTTTCTCATAAGTATTTTTACAGTCTATTAGACTTTTAGAACTACCCTGTGATTGAAATCTCTATGGCATGGTAAAGCACATGCAGACATTAGAACGTTAAGCAAATCCTCCTTCCAGTTATACATGTCTTCCTAGAAATTTATTCAATGTTTTAAAATACTATCTGAATTTTCTACACACACTCTAAAAGCAGGAAATAATTCACTCTTCTTTAGTTGGATACTTTTTTTTCTTATTCTATGAGATTTTCACAATTTACACTATCCATAATACTAGTTAAGTACAAAGTATATTTGTTCCTCCACATTATAGCTTTTCCCTTCGTGGAGAAGCAGGTCCTTGGGAGCAGGTCCAACATGTTCCCAGATTTCTATTAGTTATTTAGAAATTTAATGTTGTCTGGAAACTCTCATATTTCTTCAGAAGGATTTATTCTTGAACTTGGCATTGTTATTCCTCTTCCCTGAGAATTAGTAACAGAATACCTCAAAAAATCCTCCATCAGTCTGCCACCTTCAAGTACAATTTTGCTAGTTATCGTATCTGTTGCCCCTTACCTAGCTGAAGAATTCAGTGGTCATTTGTTCTTCTCATAATAGTGCTATCATATGATGGAACTACCTTCCCATAATTGTAGCCTTTTTGTAGCTAACCTACCTTTCTCTGATCATCTCAAACCTGGATTTCTATTTCTGTAATGCTTTTACTTTTAGAGTTTAAATCCCATGTATTGAAAGTATGACTGGTAACGTCTCAAACATCCCCCAATAAGTTATTATGATGATAATAATGATGATAATGATAATAATCATTATTATTACAGCTAGAATTTATATAGCATTTTAAGATTTAAGAAGTAGTAGTTTTTCAGCAAAGACTAGATGACCATTTTTCTGTGTTTTGTTTTTTTTTTTTGCCAACACTGCAATAATAGATCTTCAATAATAGCTCATCAAGCATGACCTGAAGAATGTAATATCCAGGGATTGTAGATCTAATGGTTAATGATAAAAGATAATCAAAATTACATTCTTTTAGGGCATTGATTTAGTGCTCTAGTAGATTAATAGTCTCATTCTTTATTGGGACCTGAAATTACTGAAATGTATTCAAAAAAGTTGCTGATATTATAGCTAAGCCTAGATTATCTGAGGCAAACTAAGATATATAATCTTAGATAAGACTAATTCAAATTAAAACCAGCAAACATGTCAAAACAAAGAAAAACTATTTTTGAAAAGTTTTCTGATGATAAAACACAATGAAAAATATGTATATTAAAATAATATTTATACATATGCATTAAAATGTTACATATTCATTTTTTTGCTGAAATTCTACAAAGTTTCTAAGGAAGAAGAAGAAAAGAAAGAAAAAGAGGAAGAGGAGAATGCAAAAAAAGGTAATTTTGAATGAACAAGTTGGGGGATTTTTCCATCTATATTTAGGTATCTATTGGTGTAAATAATGAATCTTTTGAAGTGAAAGGAAGGCTCCACCAGACATAAAGGAAAGTGTTTTAACATCTAGGTTAGGTTAGTTCTTCCCTTCTCTCCCCCTCCCATTAAGTCACTTGTGGTAAAAGCCTGAGGCTTTTATTTAGGAAGAAGCTGAGAGAGCTTTGATCTTTATCCCAGAGAGTATCTACCACCAGATTAGAAATAGAAAGGGAATATAAACAATATAAACAAGCAAACAAACAAAACTAAACTAAAATTACCAAAGATCCCAGAAGAACTTTAACTAACATATGGAAAGCCCAGCAAGGAAGATATCAATAATGAAAAGCCAACATCACCTCTAGACTGAGTCCCAAAAAACTGAATAAATATTTCAAGACAAAAGAAAATGAATCAACACCTGAAGAAGCAGTGAGTGGATTCTCAAGTGAGTAAATAACTATAGCAAAATGCTGCTAAAAAGATGCAAAAGGTCAAAGAAAACTATGAAGCAGAATTCATGGCTTGCAGGGGAAAAAAAATAGACAACAAATTGAAAAACTTGTATCCAGGGTGATGAGTCTCATCAAAGGAAACAAAGAGAGAACTACTGATGAAGAACACAAATAAACAAAATTGAAAGACAATTTGAAAAGAAAAGCAAAATATATTAACATTAAACATTTTGCTGTCTATGAAAGCAAAAAGTAATCTCAAAGAAAAGGTACATAGAGACAACTTAAGAATCATAGATATCCACCAAATTCAGAACAAGTAAACACACACAAAATTTCTCTGTCTCTCCATCTCTATCTGTCTCTGTCTCTCTCTGTCTCTCTCTGTCTCTGTCTCTCTCTGTCTCTCTGTCTCTCTCTCTCTCTCTCTCTCTCTCTCTCTCTCTCTCTCTCTCTCTCTCTCTCACACACACACACACACACACACACACACACACCTGGCATTTTATGGCAAAAAACAATACAAGAAAAGTGTCTTCTTAAAAAAAAAAAAAACAAAACACTTCTGAACACAGATAAACAGAAAACAAAGTCAATAGAGAAAAAAAAAAAAAAATCTACAGATCAACTCCATGGAGAAACAATCAAACCAATGACAAAAAAAAAAAAAAAAAAAAAAAAAAACAAAAAACAGATACAGCAAACAAATTTAATGATTTTAATGAGAAGTACCAAATTTTGCAAGTGACCAGGAACAATGTGTAAGGGAAGTTCAAATAACTACACAAGTAGAAAGAAAATATATATATATATGTAAACTTAAATAGAAGTAATAGGGGAAGAACATGTCTGAAGTGCTGTGGACTAAGCCTACAGAATTTTTTTTTTTTTTAATATAAGGGCACATACAGGTTGGGAGAGCACAAATATAGGAGAAAAAAAATTAAAAAATTAAAAAATAAAGAAGATAGAGGCAAATGTGTGATATACCCTAATCAAGTAAATAGTGAAAAAGAAAAAAGATCAATATTTTGATTCTGTAGTGGAATGTTTGTCCACTGAAGAATACTCACATGGAGAGATAGCTTTATTAAATAATGGGAATTGGGTCTTAAAAAGCAATCTTTGGGAATTTGGTCCTTAAGAATGACTACTGCCTTTCAGAGCTGAAACTATTTTTCAGGGGAAACATACCTATAGAAACAGTATATATAATCATAAAATATTAAGAGAAAAATTAATTAACTGAATATATATATTTTAAATTAAAAATCCAACAAATAAATAAACCCAAATTAAGTATAAAAGATATGTACATTAGAGGGGGAAAAAGTAAAATGAGAACCCCTTGGAAAAATAAACTATACCAGTCATGATTGAAAAATTGGTTCATAATTAAAAAAAAAGTTACAAAATTTCTAAATTGTTAGTCAAGCTGATTTAGGTGAGGAAGAAAAGAAGGTGGGAATCTCAAATCCCAATCAATTAAATATTAAATGCACAATGTGAAATTAAAGCAAAACCGGAAGAATTATTTTAAATTATAAGAATCTAGAATAGTGTTATATGCTAAGAAAACTGAAAGCACAAAAGAAATAGTGCATTATTCTAAAATGTAAAATATATACACTTAGAGAAGAACTACGAAATTTTAAATAATTCAATTTCACAAGAAATAGAACTAGCTATATAAGAAATATCAGAGGGAAAAACCTGATTCTAATAGATTCACAAGAGAATCCCATCAAACTTCTAATGAACATTTAAAACCAACACTAAACAAATTATTCTCAAAAGTAGAGAAAGGAAACACTATATCATATTTCTTTCATGAGACTCATATAGTTCTAATTCTTAACCCAAGTAAGCACAAGAGAATTATAGGCCAATATCACTAATGAATGTAGATTCAAAAAAACTTTAAAAATCTAAGAACTTATTCACTATGACCAATTTGAAGGGCCAAAGGATAGGAACTGTTTTCCAAAAAACAAAAGGCCAAACATTTAACAATCATATGAAGCACTGTTACAAATTACTAATAATAAGAAAAATGCAAATCAAAACAACCTTTATGCCTAACAAGATGGTAAAGATGACAAAAGAGAAGGAGGCACACTGGGGCATTGTTGGTAGGATTGTGGATCAATACAATTACTTTAGAAAGAAATTCAAAAATCACACAAACAGTTATTAAAATGTCTTTACCCTTTAATGTAGAGGTTCTCTATTGGATTTATAACATTGATTAGAAGAAAAACCCCATATGTAAAACATTATTTATCTTAGACCTTTTGGTGATAGCATAGAATTAGAAACAATTCCCCATCAACTGATGAATGAATTTTTTTTAATGTAGTATATGTATGTGATAGGACATATTATAAGAGGAATGTGATGAAAAGAGAAAAAATATAGGAAGATTTAAACTATCTTATGTGGGTCAAGTACTGAGAGCCTAGAAAATAATATGCAAAATGACTACAATGGAAAGTGAAAGAAAAAAAAAAGCAAAAGTGAATGCTGCAAACTAAGAAGAAAAATAATGGCCTCCTCAAAAAAAATTAAAAGAAGACAAACCTATTCCACTCCTGTGTGGGGTTAGGGGATCCAAGGATGTCACTACATTTCATATATTCATAGACATTTTCACTGTATTAATTTTTTTTCCTGATTCTTATCCATTTCTTCTTCTGTTTCTTTTAATTTTCTTTAAACATTTTATTTATTATAGGGATGGTGGTCTGTGAAGGGATAAAGCAGAAATTCTGCAGGAAAAAAAATCCAGTCTATTTTTATGATAATTATTCTTACATACTTTGTCACCATGGGAAAAGATTAGTTCTAACCTTAATTTATTCCAGGTTTGCTTCATTTAGTAGAAAAGGTACATTTTTAATTTTGGGATGATTATATTATACTAATTCTTAAGGACATTTTAATACTCTTCATGGTTGGTAAGGGAGCATATGATTGAGAAGAGAAACAATGCCAGACATTTTTATTAATTATGCTAAGGTTTAGCAGCCATGAACAGTAGGGAACCTGACAGATGAGTTCACATCTAAAGATCTTCTTTATTATATGTTATTTAAGTGACAGTTGTTGAATATGATTTCCTTTATGGAGTAAATGATATGTAGGCAATGCCAAATTCTAAGTACACTGAAATTCTGAGAATAGAAAACCTAATTAAAGCAATTAATGGCTAAAACACGATGTCTTCATCAAGTTTTTGAAAGTTAGAAGTCATTTTGTACATTTAAAGTATTCATCCAGACTATCATTTTGTTACTTCTTAAAATAAAATTTACACTTTTTCAAAAAGGGTAACTTATATAGATGGGGAAAACTTCATGTCCAAAAATGGAATAGAAAGACTCATATCATGGAAGATATTATGTAAAATTAAATGAAACAAAAATGTTTTATTAAGCATTGATTTTGGATCTTGCACTGCTCTAAACACTAGAAATACTGTACAAAAATAAAGGCATTCCCTGTCTCAAGGAGCATATATTCTGAACAGACCTATAAGAGTCATCAGCCATGGAGAGTACTTTGGTTCAAAAGGTTTCAGACACAGAGGAACAAATTGGTACCTCATCCAAAAGCAATGGCAGAATTGACTTAATCATAGTCCATGATTTTAGAATTGGAGATGGGTAAGAAGGGTAAACATTTCCATTATGTGGCTCAGAAATTGTATGGAAAATGGTTAGAGAATAGGAAATCAAAATGAAGCATACGTAGAGTTTTCCTGATAATTTTTCATGAGGGAGTTTATCAATCAGGGGAAAAGGTTGGGAAAGTCAAGAAATTTCCTATAGGGCATCTTGTCTGATATGAGAAGTGAGTTTATTGGCTGGAAAATTTTAAAGGGGGTAGCTTGGATGAAAAAGAAATGAAGGATGACTGAGTATTTCAGAACTAGTTTTCTGAAATAATCAGGCAAAGGAAAAAGCACATTGAGCCTGGAGTTTTAAACCCAATTTCAGATAATTGGTTGTATGATTTTGAGCAACTCATTTAACCAATTTTTGCCTCAGTTTATTCAACTGCAAAATGGTGATATTGTGAGGATTAAATGAGCTAATGTTTGTAAAGAGCTTACAGTGCCTTTCACATAGAAGGTACTATATAAATGCTTATTCTTTTCTGAGAGAGAAAAAATTCTGCACAAATTAAACCTATGCACTTAAACATTAGAAGAAAATTAGTTAATTAGAGGCAGGAGAAAATCTTTGTAGCAAGTCTCTTTGGTAAAGGTGTTATATTCAGGAATTGGTTTTGTTATATCTTTCCCTCACCCTCAACATAAATAAGTGTGTATATAAATATAAACATACATATATCCTTATGAATATCTTAAATTTAGTATAGATTGGCTGAATATATTTAATCAGAAACACTCTAGAAAAATTAATCTCACAAACATGAAGAATAGATTGAAGGAAACAGAAATTGGAGAAGGGTAGGCCAATTTGGAGATTGCTGAGATAAAAGGTGATAGGGTCTTGAAAGTAGGATGGTGATCAAGTTAAGGAACAGATATAGAAATGAAAGATACTCACCCAGAGAAGGAACGCTGGGAATAAAGTGTAAACTGTTTGGACTATTGTCTTTCTACCCAAGTTACTTATACCTTCGGAATCCAATTCTTATCGTGCAACAAGAAATTTGGTTTTATACACATATATTGTATCTAGGATATACTGTAACACATTTAACATGTATGGGATTGCCTGTCATCTAGGGGAGGGAGTAAAGGGAGGGAGGGGAAAATTTGGAAAAGGGAAGGAATACAAGGGATAATGTTGTAAAAAAAAAAATTACCCATGCATATGTACTGTCAAAAAAAATTATAATTATAAAATTAATTAAAAAAAAAAAAAAAAAAAAGAGAAGAGCCATCTACACCCAGAGAGAGGACTCTGGGGATTGTGGATCACAATATAACATTCTCACTCTTTTTGTTGTTGTTTACTGGCATTTTGTTTTCTTTCTAATTTTTTTTTTCCTTTTTTGGTCTGATTTTTCTTGTGCAGCAAGATTAATTGTATAGGTATGTGTATATATGTTGGATTTAACATCTATTTTAACATGTTTAACATATATTGGATTACTTGTCATCTAGGGGAGAAAGTGAGAGAAGGAGGGAAATTTTGGAACACAAGGTTTTGCAAGAGTCAATGTTGATAAATTATCCATGCATATATTTTGAAAATAAAAAGTTTTAATTTAAAAAATGAAAAAAAAAAGAAATGAAAGATATTGTAGTGGTAGAATAAATGAGATTTGGTAACAGATTATATATACAGAGAGTGAGGGAAATGAAAGATCCAAAATTACAAGTCTAAGTCATAAAAAAAATAAATAAATGAATGAATTTTAGATGCCAGTGGAAATCTGAGTAAAAGGTACATTTTAAGTAATGTACATTAAAATGATAATTAAAACCATGAAATTAGACATGACTATCACTATAGAATTTTAAATTTTGCCAAGTTCTTTCCTCACAAGAGCTCATAAGGTGGCTTGAGGTAAATTTGATAAAGGTCTACTGAATAGGAATTATAGAAGAGTTTCTAAATCTAGGTATTTCATAGCTTTATGTGTGTATGTGGTAGGCAAAGTAGCACAGTATTCACACCTATTAACTCTCTCTGCTTATAACACAAAATAAAAGAAATAAATTAAAGGCAAAGTTTTTGTAGTCTATTAAATAACCAAAGAGTATACACAAAAGGAAAAGTAATACAAGGTTATAAAAGTGCCAGATTTATAATGAAAATTATAAGCATTATATGTGGTTATAAGAGCCAAAAATCACAACCAACTGAATGATCAGAAGTTTCATATTAAATTATTAGTTGAGCCTTAAAGAATGAGTTGCATTCAGGAAAAAAAAAAAAAAAGATATAAGCACATTAGGCATAACAAATGACAAGCAAAGGTACACTAATTGTGGATGTTTGAGGTATATTCAAGAAATAATATATACCTCAATATGGCAACAACAGAAATTTTGTGCATCAAACTCTCAATAATTAAGCATGCTATATAAATGAAATTGGGCTAATGACTCAAGGCAGAGTACCAAAGGTGTATAGGAATGACCTGAGATCAGGAAAGCTAAGCCAAGGTTTGATATAATAATATCTCGTGAATATAATAATATCAGATGAATAAGGGACAGATGAATCAAACAGGACCAATGTAGATAAAAATAGAAAGAAGATATGACAGAAGGTCCAAAGACCAATCAGATACTCTGTTCTCAGGAAAATCACAGAAGTTGAAGAATCAAGGTCTCAGAACCAAGGAGAGAAATTCAATTCAATCTTTGATATTCCTGGTGGCTGGCCTAGACTCCTACACTTCCCCCACTAAGACCAAGGCCAGATTGAAAGGCTCTCCAGAAAGCTGTCCAGCCCCAGGAAGGAGATAATAAAGAATCTGGACTATAAGAAAGCTAATCAGGCTTCAGGAAAGGAGAAAGACTTTGAAAGAGATAATAAAGGATTTGGACTTTAACACCTGGCTGCACTTGTGGTGATTACTGAACTGAAATGAAGGCTGCTTCCAGAGACCTCCAAAGAAACCGAAACAGAGAACATTACAATCCATAGCTATAAAATTCCACATAATCTTTCACATAAGGGTTTTTTTTTGAAAACCTCTGAACGATCTCATGATGTATGTATGGGGGGAGAGGGGGGAGAGAGATAATTGTAGTCTTTGACTTACAGTGATTTGACTACACAACAATTCATGTTTTTGACAGTCGGTTATATTTTGCCTTATTTCATTATCAGTGAAGCAGCATATATGTGAATTTATAAATAATCATCATTTTTTGTGATATAATAAAATATTATTTCACCTCTGGGTCCAGACTCAGTTCCACTGTTTTCTTCTTCTCAACTCCACTGAACAACCTTTTATTGAAGAGTCTCACAGCTTTGATTTCTACACTAAGACTGCAGAAGACAGAGAAAAAGTAAGGAGTAGGAAATGAGCTTTAAAAAAACTGAAAAAAAAAAGAGGAAAATTTTAAAAATAAAGAAAGAAAGGAAGCATACCTAATGATTATAAAATGATTTTAGTAGAGCTTTTGCAATATCTTTAAAGTCTCTAAATGAATGTTTCCTAAGTAATAAAAGCTAAGTAAAAAAAGTTGCTCATACCAGACAAGATGCCCTATAGGAAATTTCTTGACTTTCCCAACCCTTTCCCCTGATTGATAGTCTATAATATTTAATCTTTTCAAGAATTTAATAAAAAGAGAAAGGGATGTTCTCATTATACCTGCTATCCACTGTATAAGTACTCTCACTAAGATCTCCTGCCAACATACATACTGTTGATACGAGGGTCTTGATAATAAATGTTTCTTAAGTAGAACATTGCATAATTGAATTATAATTCTAGTTTTCAGATTTGGTACCATGAGCTTTTCACAGTTTGGTCACAATTAAAACAAAAGAAAAAAGCAGCAATGGAATACAGAAACAAAAGATGGAAAACTTAATGCAACTGTAGCTTCATCATTGCCTATGAAAGTAAGCTATATATTTTAACAGAGTTAAAAGACAAATTGATGAAAGTTAATAGCATGTAACTAATTATGTCCTTGCCTTTACCTTTTAGCATTCTTTAGTTCCTTCAAGGTTCAATCTACATGCTGCTACTTTTTATAGAAAGGTTTTCTTTACTTTTCTAATTGCTGAGGATGTCTCATCCATCTGTATTTACTTCTCTGTTAACCTGTTTTATTTTCCCAAGAAAAATGTAAGGATCTTGAGTACAGGAAGCATTTTTTTTTTTAATTTGGACATTCATAAAATTGAAATCTTCATTATATTTTAAGTTTCTATTATCTGTAAGGCATTAAGTTGGGTGATGAAGATTAAAGAGAAGAAAAATAAACATAGAATGAAATCACTCTCCATCTCAAAGTAGATTGGAAAGACTTAAAGAAAGGTCAGTCTCACTGGGGTAAAAGGAATATTCATTCCAACTCACACAGTCTGGGAAAGTCAGTGAGAAGGTCTTATCCATAGTAAATCAGCAACCAAGATTCTCAGTCCTGGCTCAGTAGTATAGCAGACCAGTGGGACAGCATCCAGTACAGCTAAGCAGGCAAAATCTAGGAAACCAAGCTATTCCCTGGAAAGTACAGTTAAAAGCTGTGAGCAAAAAAAACATCAACACAAGAGGCACCTATGCTCAAGGACAAGGCTCAGAACTGCACATGAAGCTTGGAACAGAGCAGCAGAACTAAACCATAAAAGTTTTAAAAAGAAAGAAAGAGGAAAAAAAATACAAAAGGAAAGAGAAAGAAAATGAACAAGAAAGAGAAAATAACTCTAATCATAGAACACTACATAGAAAACCAAAACAGCAACTCAGAGACAAAATGTCTATAGAGGAAATCTCAAAGAGTGATGAGTTGTTCTGAAGAATTCCCATTATTATTCAATATTGTACTAGAAATGTCATTAATAAGAAAAATAAATAAAAGGAATTAGAATAGACAATGAGGAGATAAAAACTATCACTCTTTGATTATATGATGATATACTTAGAGAATCCTAGAAATGTATCCTAAAACCTCTGGAATAATTGACAGCTTTAGCAAAGTTACAGTATACAAAATAAATCCACACAAATTATCATCATTTCTATATATTACTGACAAAGTTATCAGTAAGTGATAGAAAGAGAAATTACATTTAAAATGATTGTAGACAAAATAAAATACCTGGGGGTCTACCTGCAAAGACAAACCCAAGATTGATATGAACACAATTATAAAATACTTCCCATACAAATTAAAGTCAGATATAAACAACTGGAAAAATAACAATTACCAATAGACCAAGCTAATATAACAAAAATGACAATTCTGCCTAAATTAGTCTACTTGTTCAGTGCCATGCCAATCAAACTGCCAAAAATTGTTTTATAGAACTAAAATAAAATGAACAAAAATCATCTCAAAAACAAAAGGTCAGGAATATCAAGGAAATTAATGGGGAAAAATACAAAGGATAGTAACTTGGCTGTAATAAACCTAAAAGTATTTTATAAATTAGCAGTCATCAAAATCATTTGGAACTGGCTAATTAATAGAGTGGTGCTACACTCCTCAGATTGGCTAAGATGACAAGAAAAGATAATGATGAATGCTGGAAGGGATATAGAAAAACTGGGTCACTGATACATTGTTGGTGCAACTGTGAACGGATCCAGCCATTCTGGAGAGCAATTTGGAACTAAGTTCAAAAAGTTATCAAACTGTGCATATCCTTTGATCAAGCAGTGTTTCTACTGGGATTATATCCCAAAGAGATATTAAAGGAGGGAAAGGAATCTGTACATGCAAAAATGTTTGTGGCAGCCCTTTTTGTAGTAATCAGAAACTGGAAACTAAGTGGATGTCCATAAGTTGGAGAATGGCTGAGTAAATTATGTTATATGAATGTTATGGAATATTATTGTTCTGTAAAAAATGACCAGCAAGGATGTTTTCAGAGAGGCCTGGAGAGACTTATGTGAACTGATGCTAAGTGAAATAAGTAGGACCAAGAGATCATTGTACATAGTAACAAGATTATGCCACGGTGAATTCTGATGGACTTGGTTCTCTTCAACAATGAGATGATTCAAAACAATTCCAATTGTTCAGTGATGAAGAGAGCCATCCACACCCAGAGAAAGGACTGGGGAAACTGTGTGTGAACCACAATCTAGCATTCTCCCTCTTTATGTTGTTGTTTGTTTACATTTTATTTTCTTTCTCAGTTTTTTTTTCCTTCTTGATACAATTTTTCTTGAATAGCAAAATAATTGTATAAATATGTATACAGATATTGGATTTAACATATATTTTAACATATTTAACATGTATTAGACTACCTGCCATCTAGGGAAGGGAAGTAGGTAGGGGATAATTTGGAACAGAAGGCTTTGCAAAGGTCATGCAGATGTTTTGTAAATAAAAAGCTTTAATAATTTTTTTTTTATTTCTAAAAAGAAATAGAGTGTTGAGTCAGTGGAATAGGTTAGATAAATGTGACACAATAACCAATACTATAGTAATCTAGTATTTGATAAACCCCAAAACTCTAGTTTCTAGGATAAGAACTCACTATTTGACAAAAAAAAATTGCTGGGAAAACTGGAAAATAATATGTCAGAAACTCAGCATAGACCTATATCTCATACCCCATACCAAAACAAGGTCAAAATAGGGATATGATTTGGGCATAAAGGGTGATATCATTAGCAAATTGGAAGAGCAAGGGATAATTTACAAAAGGGATAATTAACATTTTTGGAGAAGTGAGGAATTTATGACCAAGGAAGAACTAGAGAACATTATGAAATGCAAAATGAATAACTTTAATTACATTAAGATACAAAGGCTTTACACAAATAAAATCGACAGAAACAAGATTAAAAGGAAAGTACGAGACTGGAGAAAAATTTTATAGCCAATGTTTGACAAAGTTCTCATTTCTAAAATATATAAAGAATTGTATCAAATTTATAAAAACACAAATCATTCTCCAAAGATAAATGAGTCAAAGGATAGGAACAATTTTCAGATGATAAAATAGAAGTCATCTATAGCCATATGAAAAAAATGCTCTAAATCTCTTTAGATTAGAGAAATGCAAATTAAAACAACTCTAAGGTACCACCTCACATCTCTGAAATTGGCTAAGATTACAGAAAAAAATAATGATACATGCTGGAGGAGATATGGGAAAACTGGGACAGTAATGTATTCTTGGTCAAATTGTGAAATGATTCAACCATTCTGAAGAACAATTTGGAACTATGCCCAAAGAACATACCCTTTGACCCAGTAGTGCTATTACTAGTCTATATCCCAAGGAAATCTTAAAGGAGAAAAAATAACCCACATGTCCAAAAGTATTTGTAGCAGCCCTTTTTGTAGTAGCAAAAAATTGGAAAACGAGTAGATGCCCATCAATTGAGGAATGCCTGAATAAGTTGTGGTATCTGAAGAAACTGGAATACTATTGTTCTACAAAAAAGTGATTCTGAGTGAAACAAGCAGAACCAGGAATATACTATACACAGCCACAGCATGTATATACAATGATCAGTTATGAAAGACTTAGTTCTTCTCAGTAGTTCAGTGATCTAAGGCAATCTCAATAAACTTTGGATAAAAAATTCTATCTGTATCCAGAAAAAGAATTATGGAGATTAAATGTAAATCAACCATACTATGTTCATTTCTCTTTTTTTTCTTTCCTGTGTTTTTTTTTTCCTGTTGTTCTAATTTTTCTCTCCCAACATGATTCATAATGGTGTATTAAAAATAAGTTAATTTAATTTAATTTTAAAAGTAAAATGCTGAAATTGGGATCAGGAATGAGACTGGGAAGAATTGCACATATAAAAATCTGACTAATGGAACAATGGTATGAAAATTCAGGATTTTTTCTGGAAAAACAGATCATTATCTGTTGAAAAACTGAATGGAAAGTATTAATAACTTTAAATTTCAAGGTAAGGAATTCCAATAGATAATTTATTGGGACAAGCAGTAGGTTGTTTGTTTGTTTGTTTGTTTGTTTTTTAATTATAGCTTTTTATTTATAAGATATAAGCATGGGTAATTTTTCAGCATTGACAATTGCAAAACCTTTTGTTCCAACTTTTCCCCTCCTTCCCCCCACCCCTTCCCCCTGATGGCAGGTTGACCAATACATATTAAATATGTTAAAGTATTTGTTAAATACAATATATGTATACATGTCCATACAATTATTTTGCTGCACAAGAAGAATCGGACTTTGAAATAGTATACAGTTAACCTGTGAAGGAAATAAAAAATGCAGGCAGACAAAAATAGAGGGATTGGGAATTCTATGTAGTGGTTCATACTCATTTCCCAGAGTTCTTTCACTGGGTGTGGAGCTGGTTCAATTAATTTCAAGCAGAAGGTTTTTAAAGGTGGTAGGAATGATGTTTTTGAGGTGCACATTATGACGATTATTTTGGCAGTATGATGTGGTACCATTTAGTCATAGAAAGAATATCCTTGTTAATGTAATATAGAAAATAACACAACAATGGATAAATAAGAAGAAAGAAAATGTGACTAGCTATACCTAGAATTAACACTTTTTTTCTATCCATGTGGATATTGGCTCTAGATAGCATATTTTAATAGGGAAAGCAAGGATATCATTTGCAAATAAATTCTGAAAATAATGCTTTAGGATACTCATAGATAGGTAAGGGAAAAAAGGGACAGAGCTAGTAAGGTTCATGTGGACAACAGAGCAGTATGGCTGCAGTATTCAGGGATTCTTCAACATTTCCCTTCTAACTGCCTGTTTGCTCTTTTGATTGGCCATCTCTTATAGGAAATTATCTATGTGTGCAAATGATATATATGTTCATTTTCCCTTAAGCTATAGAGTATGACTGTGTTTAAGGTGACACTTGCAATATTCAGTTCATGGTTCAGTGGAACTGCCAGAAAAAGTTAGGGATATCTCATATTGTCTAGGTTCAGAATCAGCTGTCAAGTCCTCACAAAGAAAGCTCCTATTGTTAGGTCACATTTCCAAGGGGTTCAGGGAATGACATAAGTTGTTGCAAAGGTTGTCAGAGAGAAAAGATACCTGATATATACTGGTGATGTTGCATTAAAGAGTACTATCTTCTCCAGGTTTCATATCTTGATAATAGTGACAGGAAAAATCTCAAAAGCCTCATTCTCAGATAAGACTAAAAAAGGACATTTATGCAATATATGATTTCTGATCTTTGCTTCTTTGCAGGCACTATTTCTGTAAGTGCAGAGACTAATAGTTTTATAAACACAATTCACAAACACTCTTTTTCAGGTGACTCCACATCATCAGATGGTCAATATTGAAATCAGATTGATTAAATACTTTGTAGCTAAAAGTGATGTAGCTCTATACAGTAGGTTAAAACAAGACCTGGATCAGATCATGAACTTCTTACTACAAAATTCAGACAAACTGAAGAAAATTGGAAAAAGCATCAGATCACATGACATTCTTTTTTAATTAATTCTTTTTTTACTTTCAAAACATATGCATAGATAATTTTTAACAATCACCTCTTGCAAAACCTTGTATTCTAAATTTATTTGTCCCTCCCTTCCCCTTCACTCTCTCCCCTAGACAGCAAGTAATCCAATGTATATATTAAACATGTGCAATTCTTCTATACATATTTCTATAATTACACATTATATTCTTTATGAATATGAGGTAAGATGATGAATAGATTAAAGGGACTAGATCAGGTAGATAGAGTGCTTGAATAAATAGAGTTTTGTAAGGCTATACAGAAGACAACAAAAAACAATTCAAAGAAAAAGAAGACAAGAAAGTAAAATGACTGTCTGATGAAGCTTTACAAATAGCTGAGAAAAGAATAAAACAGTATGATATACACAGTTGAGTGCAGATTGCCAAAGAATAGCAAGGAGGGATGAAAAGATTGTCTTAAATTAGCAATACGAAGCAAGGGAACAAAAGAGAGAGAGAGAGAGAGAGAGAGAGAGAGAGAGAGAGAGAGAGAGAGAGAGAGAGAGAGAGAGAGAGAGAGAGAGAGAATGGGAAAGATAAGAGATCTCTTCAAGAAAATTATGGATATCTAGGGAAATTTTCATGCAAAATGGGCATAGAAAATGCAAGAATGATTAGGGATTTCCTAGAAGCAGAAGAGATGAAAAAGTGACAAGGAGGTACAAAATAATAATATAAGATTTAAAACACAATGCTTTGGTTACTGATCTAGAACTATGTATCCAGGAGAATTAAGTCAAATGGACTTTAGGAAGCATTGCTAATACTAAGATTAGTAGAGGGGATATAATTCCAGCTGAGCTAATTAAAATCCTAAAATATGATGCTATTAAAGTGCTCTACTCAATTTGCCAACAAATTTGGAAAATACCATAGTGGTCACTAGATTGGAAAAAAAAAATCAGTTTATTGTTCCAATGCATAAAAATGTAATACTGAATAATGTTGCTCATTTCATGCTCATTTCTACAAGTTTGGCTTCAGCATATGTGAACTGAAAATCATTAGAAGAACAAAATGGTTTTCAGAGGCAGAGGAACTATAGACCAAATTGCCAACATTTGCTGGATTACAGACAAAGCAGAAGTTCCAGGAAAAAAAAAAAAAAAAAAAAAAAAGCCCATCTTCTTCTACTTCATTAACCACAGTAACAACTTATCTCCTGAAGAATGTATATGAGGATAAAGAAGCAATAGTTTAATTTTGGAAAAGGACTATAACAAGGTTTATATATTGTTATCTATTATCCTTTTTATTTAACTTATAAGCATTGACTTATAATGCAACATCACCACTACATATCAGGCATGAGTTATTTAACTTACAAAACATAAATACAGAGTATTATGCCAGATGAATCAAAAGCTGAAATTAAGGTTGCTAGGAAGAATATTAATAGTCTCAGATATGCAGATTATATCACTCAGATAGCAGAAAGCCTCTTGATGAGGGTGAAAAAGAAAACTGCAAAAGCTATCTTGAAACTTAACATTAAAAAAAAAAAAAAATTAACTTTAAGATCACGGAAATTGTTCCCATCAATTCCTAGCAAATAGAGGAAAAAGAAATGGAAGCAGTTTCAGATTTCATATTCTTTGGCTCGAAGATCATTAAAGACAGCTACTGAATCCATAAAATTAAAAGCATTTGATCCATAGGAAAAAAGTTATGGCAAATCTGAACAGTATTCTAACTGAGACATTACCTTATCAACAAAAGTCCATATAGTTGAAGCTATGATTTTTCAAGTAACTTTAAGAGTTAGACTATCAGGAAAGCTGAGCACTATAGAACTAATACTTTTGAATTATGATACTAGAGAAGAGTTTTGAGAGTCCCTTGGACATTAAAGAGATAAAATTAGTCAGTATTTAAATTAATTAGGATCTTCATTGAAAGATTAAATACTGAAGCTGAAGTTCAAATACTTTGGTCACATAATAAAAAGATGGGACTCATGAGATCTTGATCTTGGGAAAAACTGAAAGAAAAAAGGGATGGCAGAGGACAGGAGGATTAGATACTATTATGGAAACCATGAACATGAATCTGAAAAGACTGAGAGACAGTGGAAGATAGAAGTGCGTGGAATGATATGGTCCAGGAGGCATGAGGAGTTGGACATGATTAAACAAAAACAAGCACTAATTCACTTGCTATGTGTCAGTATCAAAGCATCAGTTTCAAAATTTGAAATTTCAAAGTATATCAAAGCAGTTATTCTTATAGCCATTTTGGGAATTATTTTAGAATTCTCTTATATTCTCCACCTCCTGAAGTTATTGTATACATATGGATGTATGTGCATATATATAAATATACATGATTATACTACATATCTATACAAATATATTTAGCATGCATATGCATGTGCATAAATGCATAACTCCATTATTTATAAATACATATGCATATATTTATTCAGGAAATTTACAATAACAGATTTATTTCTAGAAGGAAAGAGAACTTAAAGGACATTTCATTATATAGATAAAGAAACCCTCTCTATGAGTGATTACAGAATTTTTCCTTAGTCACACAGATAAGTAGTAAATCAGTCAATAAGCATTTATTAAGCTCCTACTATGTGCCAGGAACTGTGCAAAGTGCTGGGGATATAAAGAAAGACAAAAGAAAAATAGTCTCTACCCCTGAGAAGCTCACAATCTAATGGAGGACAAAAAATCAAAACAACCACCACCACCTACATATAAACAAGCTTCATGCAGGACAGATATAAAATAATAAACAAAGGAAGGAGACTATGATTTAACCTGAGACTTAAAGGACTCTAGAAAAGCCAGGAAGTGAAGATGAGAAGTGAGAGTATGGCAGGTAAAAGAGGCAACTAGAAAAAAAATGTCCCAAGATGAAACATGGAATGTCTTGTTCAAGGAATAGTACAGGAAGAGGAGATGAAGGTTGGGAGGAGGTCTGTAATGCAAAAACACTGAGAAGATAAGTGAGAGGTTATGAAGAGCTCAAAAAACAGAGGATTTTGTATTTGATGTAGTTGGTGATCAGGAGTCACTGTTTAATATATGTGGCAATGATGGGGGTGGGTTGGAGAAGAGAGATGACATGGTAAGAACATAAGTCCTCTAGATACAAATCCAGGGATTTTCACAATATGTTTATAATGGCTACTTCATGGCTTAAAAAAAAAAAAAAAAAAAAAAAAAAAAATCACTCCAGGAAAGGTATAGTGGAAACAGTTACTGAAATTTTAATCAGCTGCCTTTGGTTCAAATCAAGGAACTTAACAACAGTATATCCAGGGACAGATCACTTTACCTCTCAAAATTGGAGTTTTCTCATATTATACTCTGAATAATAATAATATCTACAATTCCATTCTCAAAAGACCTTAAATTGTTATATCGATGGCTATTATTACAATTATTAATTCAAGATTTCCTGTAACAGGCATAAGAGAGATAAGAGGTGTGGCTGCCCAATAAAAGCCTGGGATTTAAAAGCATGTGCAGTTTTCTTTGATGTTTTCTAAGCACCTACAGGTATTGTTTCCTATCTGCTTACAATAGGATGACAAAAAGTCTTTTAAGTGACTGCTGTTGCAGAATTGAATGTGCATGTAAAAATTACAAAGAGATGAAAATTTTCTCTCTTCCCTGAAGGCTTTTGAATAAGAAAGAAGAACAAGTATCCTTATTCCTCTAGGTAGGAGAAAGTTAATTTCTAATTATACCAGCCCTGTACTCAAATTTACTCTTCACATCACTTTGTAAAATAATCACCAAAAATTGTAAATCCTTTTTGACTTGAATTTGTGTAAAAGTCATTAACATATAACTGAGTTGGGGTTAGGGATGATCCCAGCATTCAATCCCACAGTCTTTTTTTATATAACACTGTTTATGTGCTACATGCTCACTTAATTAAGTTTACCATCCAGCTCTCTCCTGAGAAGACAGTTTCCATTATGCTCCACAACAAATGCATTTACTTTTGTCAGACTGTGAATATGATTCCCTCCCACAACCATTTTTTAAAAAGATCAATGCAAACATAGTCCAAGGTTAAAAGATAGGATTTTACTTCTCTGTTTTTCTACTCAAAATTGTGTATGAGTAAAACACCATCTCTATCCCAGGATTCTTTTAGATATCTCACTTCAGTGTATTTCTCTAAGACTTCCACTTCAACATGTTTGGTTCCTTGTAACTCACTACTTCTTAAATCTTTTAGTAAGATTGCTAGCATGGAATCTGATTGAAATATTTTCCTCCATTTGTTTTTTATTTTATTTTTCTTTTGAAAATTTATTTAAGACAAAAAACAAAATAAATACATATGTATATAAATATATAAAAATATTTAGAAAAATAAAAAAAACAAAAAAAATAAAGAACAAAGACAAAAAAAAATTCTAATTTTCAAAGCATTATTTTCTTCTTTAAGATTCCTTATCTCATTTTTAGTTGGTTAACTTTTTCCCCCAAAGCATCTTATTTTATCTTAAATGGGTTTTCTGTTTGCCTTAATTTTTTGTTTTAATTTTTCCTCAGTCTCATTTCTTTTTTGAATTTATTTATTTATTTATTTATTTTAGTTCTATGACTTCTTTCTGGGCAGATAAATATTTAACATTATTCTTTGAGGTACAAAAGTTTTTGTTTTGTTTTGTTTTTTGTTTTGTTTTGTTTTGTTTTTACTATCCTCCTCTGAAGATGGACCCCAGTCTTTCCTATTCCCATAGGAAGTTTTTTTTTTTTTTTTTTTTAAACAATAACTATTAGTGTAAGCCCCTCTAATTGTGGGGTGGGGGATGGTGCCTCTAGCCTCACTTCAATTCTCCCCTCTGAACTGGACATCCTCCTGCAAGTACCCTAACAGCCATCAATCTCCCTGTCCCAAGCTTCTATACTCACCTGATGCTGGTTCCTTCTAAACCAGCACAGCTGGGCCTGGAGTTCTTATTCAGCCAAGGTTCCCTCAGTCTTCTTGGACTTAGACCACCATCTCCCCAGGCTTTCCAGGGAGGTCAAAGTTCTTGTAGTTCCAGATGAAGTGCCTTAAAAATCCAGCTAACCCCAAGGGTCCTCATGTGCTGTTTCTGAGCAGCTAGCCTGGAGATGTTTGCACTTTATCCCAGTTAAACTCCAATTCTAGGGTCTTTCTTCTGTGATTTAGGGTTATCTCAGGAGAACTCCTTCTCTCCCCCAAGTGTTATTTGTTTTTTTCACTGATCTCTTTTCACCCTGAAGTATTTTTTTTTTGGGGGGGGGGGATATGAAGAGCTTGGTATTTTCTGACCTACTTTGTCATCTTTCCAGAATTCTCCTTCTCCCATTTATTTTCAAGTAGTATTTTCCTACTACCCATTGCATTAAAAGAAGCTTACTCTAGGATATGCTTCTCAACATTAATACTCAAAAACATTTTTAAATGCATACTGGCACTCAGGGCAAATAAATATGAAAGTTCTAAATAGAAATTAATTATTTCACTATTTTATCAATAGAAACAATATTTTTTACTTACCTCATTGCCATATACCAATCATCTCACTTTCCACACTTCTGTTATAGTCTTGTTAGATTTATTTTCTTTGTATTTTTGCTTTAGATTTGTGTTTTCATTGTCATAAGGAACTCATTGAGGAACCTCCTTCTTATACAAAGTAACAATAAAAAAACCTAGTTTTCCAAATTAGTCTTGGAGATTTGCTTGATTAGCCAGAGTTTAAGCGACTAGTTAAGGGTCATTTAGATTGTAAGACAATGTCAGAATTTGAGCAAAAAGGTCTTTTATCTATGTTGTCTCTCATGGTTATACATAATGATTTTTTCCATCTTTATGGATAGGTAATACACCCTTTTCATTTATTTTAGAAATATCAGAGATGTAGTTATTATTTGATATTTTGTTTATTTTTCTAAAGGTAGAAAAAGTTATAGCTGATCCCAAGCAAAATCATAGAGTAAACCAAGTTTGTCTTTAGCCACTTCTCCTTTGTTCAGTTTTTTTGTCTTTCAATTACAAAAACCAAAATTCTTGCTAAAACCAACTAGTCACCAAACTTCCAAAGGTACTACCATCCTCCTGGTCATTCTGGCTCCCATCCTGGGTATCACCAACTCTGCATTCTCCCTCACTCTCATATCCACTCTGTTGCCAGGATGCTTATATCTCTCACATGTGTTCCCTTCTCTATTCTGACATTGTCACTATCTTGTGTTAGGCCCTCATAACCTATTTTCTTGTCAAGATCCCCTGCCAAGATAACCTCTTTCTGCTCACCTTCTTTTTGTTTATTAGGAGATTCTCTGTTTAGGCTAAGCCAGCAAGCTGTGACTTGAGCTTGGTAAAGGAACAATCCTTTGCATTCACTCTCTGGACGCTCTCTGCTGCACCACAATCCCAGAATTGTTTCCATACCAGTATCAGGTTATCCTGGAGCTCAAACAAGCACCTGCAGGACTCATGTTCCAGTCATAAAACCCTGCTATGAATCAAACTTGTTTCATTGTACTGTTACTCAACATCATCAGGACTCTGGCTCACTGCATAACCGTGGCTATATGTATTGAGATTTGGGCATACTAAAGTGGGTCTCCTGGAGGCAACCTGGCACATGTGTCTAGTTTTCTTCTTCCAACAGAATAGAAATGTTTTGTTTATGGCTGTGGTTGGCCCTATTCTTTTTTTGTTTTGTTTTGCTTCATTTGATTTTCTTGGAGTTAACTGTGATTGTGATGAACTGTAAGCTCTCTGGTATTTTTAGAGTTAACAATCATGTAATCTCTATGAGTTTTTTTCATTGTTTTTCAGACTTTATAAGCTGCACAATTGACTGGTCCACCTACCATATTCATCTTCCACTCAAGTTCCAAAGTGATCTTTCTAAAATGCAGTTCTGATTTTGTCATGATATCCTCATTCAGTAAACTTCAGGGATCCCTTATCACCTCCAGGAATAAATATAAAATCTTACAGAATTCAATGTTCCTTCATAATTTGCTCCCCTCAATCTCTGACCCTAACAGTTCTCTTATTTATTACCTCTTCTCCTATCATATACTCTATGATCCAATGACACAAGCTTCCTTGCTTGTCCTTGAATAAGACATTCCATCCAGTTCTGAGAATTTTCATTAGCCATATCCAGTGTTGGGAATTTTCTTTATTCTTATCTCTGCTTCTTCACTTCTTTCAATCCCAAATAAAATTCTATCTTCTACAGAAAGCCACTCCTCTTCCCCTTTAATTATCTTGCCTTTCTTCTGATGATTATTTGTAATTCATCCTGTGTTTTGGTTTTTATATTGTGTCCTCCATAACCTTCTTAAGAGCAATCACTGTATTTTTGCCATTATCATCACCATCATCATCATCATTTTGTATTTCCAGTTCTTAACACAGTGTCTGGCTCATAGTAAGTTATTTAATAAATTTTTATTGACTTATTGACAAAAATAGCAAAACGAAGCAACAGACTTCCACCACTGTAGTATTCTCTTCCAAATCTTCATCAAATAATATCATATTTATATCAATCTTTGTAATGACAAAAGAGAAGCTGAGAGGGTGCCCATCAACTAGAGAATGACTAGAATCTTAAAACTAATTCAGGATCCAAGATTACCCTATCTTTTTGATACCCTGTTTTCCAAAGCTAAGACCCAGCAAGCAAACTGTGCCCTGAGCTAGGCATTTTGGTCACTGGATGCACTCGTGCTAGGGCAAATAAAATTAGTTTTAAGATTCTAGTCATTCTCTAGTTGATGGGCACTCTCTCAGCTTCTCTTTTGTCATTACAAAAAGAACTGCTATAAATGGTTATGCATCGGAAAATTTTCTTCTTTCTTTGATTTCTTTGGGAGTGCTACATTTACTTTCAATATGTCAGATTTTTCAGCTCTGGAAACAAGCAAAGATATTATTATTAGTGTGTTTATTTGGATGTTTATTCCTCCAAATGCTTATTTTCATTTTTTGGGTGGAAAGAGATTTATACATTAAGAAAATGAAATAGTTAAAGATGAAATGTAAAGCAATGAAAGTGCATTTGCCATGCTGATGTTTCTTGTTATTTTTATTGATTTGCTTTGGAAATGAGCTTATATTACTTTAAAAAGGCATTAAGAAAATTAGACATCAATTTGTAAATGTGTATTTAATTGCATTCAAATGTAGGGATTCTATTGCATTTTAATTATAATTATATTGTTTTATTTTTACCATCTAACTGAGAATGAAGTATTCTTTATTTTAGAAGGTAAATGTTAAAGGAAAGGTACATTGGCAATTTAATTAATTAGATTGTAAATAGCCTCAAGGAGGGAAAAATGATTTCTCCTAAAGTCTGTAACTTTTACTTTTTCTGTCTAATTTTAAGCAATGAATAGTTGTCAGATTCTCTTCTATGTGTTTTTTTTTTTTTAAACTAGTTGGTAGTTTGTTTCAGTATTATTTCAGTATAGATGAGCTTAAAGTAAAAAACAAATTTTGATCGCTATTATGAATCAATTAACAAATACTTATTGAGTATTTATAATGTGTCACAAACATTGTTAAGTGTTGCAGATACAAAGAAAAAGCTAAACCAATTGCTAACCTCAGAGGACTTATATTTAAGTGAGGAAGATAATATATATGCAAGCTAACCATATAGGAAATACTAGGTAGTATTAGAAGGGAAAGTATTAGCAATGGGGAACTGGGGAAAAAAAGGACCAGAGGTGGAAAAGGAAGGCCAGGATTAAGAGAGGGAGCCAGTAGAAGAAATTGATTTGTTTCAAGTAATCATTTTAATCAAGTAATCATTATTAAAAAAAAAAAAAAAAAAAAAAAAGAATTAGAACAACTTTTTGTATTAATAGAAGACAAAGATGCAAAAACAAAAAAAAAAAATTAAGGATGATGTAGTAGGAAAAAAACAAATTAAATATGTCATGGCTGTTGTTTATCCTTCCTTCTCAAAGAGGACTGTGACATCAGGGAGATGATGTAATGACATGCAAGTGAATTGGATTTAAGTGTTAAAGGGCCATGCAAGATCA
The DNA here is from genome assembly GCF_048593235.1 of Sminthopsis crassicaudata. Taxonomy (NCBI): domain Eukaryota; kingdom Metazoa; phylum Chordata; class Mammalia; order Dasyuromorphia; family Dasyuridae; genus Sminthopsis; species Sminthopsis crassicaudata. Next base: position 106,559,853 of record NC_133619.1, read on the forward strand.
CTTATCTCACTTTCTCCTCCAAAGCCATCTCAGTCTAGTAGCAAAATGGTGATGGCTCTGGAATCTATGGGAAACTGGCATTTTAAAGCTAAGGTCTTTAATAGATCTAAGTGTGATAAGAATTGCTTACTAATTGAGGCAAAAAAATGGAGCAACCCTGATAATGTCTCAGCAAGCCCTCTTACCAGAAGTTTTCCTGAACACCCCATATTCAAGATATAGACAGTTTAAATGTAAATGAGATAGACATATCACAGAGGGAAGGTATTAGCAAGGGACTGATTGAGAAAAGACTTTTGCTAATATATTTGGACTGACTCTCCAAGGAAGTCAGGATAAAGAGATGAGAAGGGAGAGCATTCCAGAAAAGGGAGAGAGCCATTGAAAATACATGGAACAATAGAAATGGAAACTCAACATATTCTTCCATCAATCTTGCATAGAATATCTTCCCAATATGCAGATCTTCTTCTAGGTCCTGTCAGGATCCAAGATTACCCTATCTTTTTGATACCCTGTTTTCCAAAGCTAAGACACAGCAAGCAAGCTGTGCACTGAGCTTGGCATTTTGGTCACTGGATGCACTTGTGCTAGGGCAAATACCAATAGGCCCAGACATGAAGCCCTTTTCTGAATGGTCTTTTTGTCTTTCAACAACTTTGTGTCACTGTTGCTACACTATACTATTTGATTTTTTATCTAGTCATGAATATATAAATCAAGGTTTAAGCCCACTACCTTAGGTCTCCTATTAGCAAAGTCCCCTACAAATGTGTTCGATTTTGCTCCCTCTATGGAATAAAGAAAGCTTTTTGCCTTTAACTTGTGTGAGCTTTTTTAGTACTTTTGCAGTTAACAGTGGTTGCAAAACCTCTGTGACTCTTTGGTCATATATTATCAAAGTTAACAGGCCATTGATGCTATTACATCACTTAATCTATCCCTATTTTCTCAGTCTCTGTCTCTCCCTACCTTATGATAAACTTATCATTCTATGAGTTCACATATTTCCTGAATAAAAAACAAGAAAAATTCTTATATCCAAACATATTTGGTTACATGCATATGTCATTCTAGTACCCTTTAAAGTCATCACAGATTTCATATTGAATTAGATAACCACAAATTAACCCTTTTTTATGGCATTGTAACTTTATTTACTGATAAATATTTTCCAATTATATTTTATTTGGACTATACTAGGAATTTTCAGACATGAGTCTAATATTTGTGATCTAAAGTAAATAACTCATAAATAAAATTTGGAATTTTTCAAAGGGATCATTTTAAATATAAATATAGCATAGTTTGAAGTTAAACTTATTGCAACAGACACAGATAACAGAGGCAGGAACAAAGACTGAAGTGGAAGATAATCACCTATAATTTATTTGTATCATTCTTTTATTTGTTTTCCCCTTCCTTACCATTTATTTGTGTGAGATTCAGATCAAATTCAGGTGTGTGGCTTCTGTGTCAGAACCTCTCTCCTTTGCTTCTTAAACCACAGGTTTACCAATTCAGCTTCTCTGACCCTGACGCAGCATTCTTCCCCCACATAACTTGATTGTCAGCAGCTTCCTTGATGCAACTTTCTGTTTGTTAAGGATCCCTATGCCCATATGACTAACTAAACAGACTATTTTTCATATGGAGATAAAGATGACTGAGTCCAGAACAATTAAATGTCATTACATTCTTGTTGCATGCCCTTCCCATGTTAAACCAATGTAAACTTCCTCCTTTCTTAAATGTTCAGTGACTTGAGAATGCCTCATTCCATCTCAAAATTGAACTTTATCTAAAAAGAAAGTCTTGGTGGATTGGCATGAAATAAGACGTATTCTTATGACTCACATCTTAGTTAAATTGGAAGAAGAGTTCTAAAATAGGGAGGAGGAGGGAATTGTGTTCAGAGTGTGGGACAACTCCTGATTGCCCTGGACTTACATGGGACATTCTCCTCATGGGACCAGCAGCAGGCTCTCCTTAGGAAAAGAAATTAACTCAGTAGGAGATGGAGGAAGCTGTCCAGGAGAGTAAAGAAAGTGCCAACGCAAGCATTCTTTGGTTGTTGTTGACTGCTGCAGAAGTTGGACTGCTAGTACAATCAGTAAACTGCTAATGCAGAAAGTAAACCAGGAGGGAGCATTCAGCAGCAAGAAATAGAGCTCTCAGCTTTCATGGGCCATGCAAAGAAAGCTGAGGGGTGGCTAATGGAATTGCTGATTGAGCCAATAAAGAGATATCCCCTAATGGGGTTAGGGAGCAAGGGGCCCAACCAAGATCCCACCCCATGTTCTCTGATCCAGAGGTTCCATTTCCTGCTGAGGCAGAAAAGCAGAAGACTTGGGGCTGAAATTGGAAATCCCAGGGTTATCCTATCACGGCACCCCATGGCTCCCTGCCTCAAAGGTACAAGCTGTGGGTGGGCAGACTCTCTTCCCCTAAGACATTAACAGAGAAGTTCAAACAGAAAGCTGAGGAGTCCCAGAAGCAATGACTCCTGAGGGTAAGGGCTGATGAAGCTAAGGCTGAAAGTCTCTCAGCTTTAAACTTCCATAGCCTGGGGACCTACTTTCGAATAACCAGCTAAATCTATTAGTTTCCAGAAGACATATACTATACTCCTTTTATTTTTAAATGGCTAAAATGAGGAGATAATTCTACTTGGCTTAATGAAAATGAATTATCCTTGCAGCCAGTTGCAAAATAGAGAGAGATCTTCAAGGGAGGGGTTAAGTTTGTAAAGGAAAAATGAGTTTGATTGATTGGATTTATTCTAGCTAGCTATGTCTTAAACCTATCTCTTTCTGAGGCAATTAGATCTAGCCTTTTGTACCTGAATGGTTTCAGAATTACACAACACAGAAGTGGGCTGATCATTTGATTTCATTTGAATTTTGGGATAAGATTAAACTGTGTAAACAGACACTCTAGCAATGGGATTGTGGAGAGAAGTCACTGAGCCATTCACCTTGCTAGGTGGGTCTTTTTTGACAACCTCTCCTGGGGGAACTTTTGTTGTAGCTCTTCAAATATGAAGTTGATAAGAATATGATTAATGTTTGGTAAGCCCCAGAGTGGCCTTATAAAACTCTAGGGGGGGAAGGAAAGAATCAAGTTCCTGAGAAATAGGAATCTTTTAATCCCACCCAAGTCTGAAGTGCCTTTCAAAGATCCTGCCTCATTAGGATCATTCAGAGGATGATATAGAACTAATCCTGCAGCCTATAGAAGAAATAAGAAGTAAAAAAAGAGGGAAGCTCAACAACTAAGTACTCAATGGAGCAATCTCAAGTATCAAACATAAAACCAATTGGAATACTACCTGTTAGATGCCAATAGAGCATTGACTAGCAGAGACTACACATCTGGCATTCCACATGCCACCTGAGAGTGGCAGGGAGCAAACTCTTTAGGAGCACTGTGATAACATCTCTAGAAGTCAGCAGTAGATATGTATTGCCCTTTTATATATTCACTGGCCATACATTTTTGTGTATGTACATGTGTTTGTGCCCTTTCATGCATGCATATTGGCCATGTATATCACATCCTAAAGGATCAGAGATTGAAAAAATATCTAGTTTAACAATCTCTGAGAAAATTAATTCCTGGGGAGTTAACTAGCCTGCCCAAGATCCATTAGAAAATGTTTTCCTTGTGCTCATTTTTCTGATTTATGGCATGTATATTTATGAGAAAGTTTTATCTGGGTATATAAAGGAAATTTCCATTATTATTCACTTTATAATTTTATTAAATGCTTTACTTTTTAGCTAATTTTATTCTTTGTCTAATGAATAAAAGAAAACACATCAATAGAATTTTCATGCTCTAATGGAGACCACAGAGTACATTGAGCCTCAGATTGGTTATCTGGGAGCACTACATTCTAGAGAAGGTGCCCCAGGTGCTACATATTCTTTATATTAATTCTAGTTTTGTTGCTTCTTTTCTACATTTTCCCATATTTATTGTTTCAGTTACTTGCCAGCAAGATTTTTCTATAATTATAATGAGTTTGTCAGGGAAAAGGTCAATAAAAATATTTGTATTCCCACTTGACTATCATTGGGACTTCTCACTTTATTTTAAAAGGAAATAAGATGTGTTCATCTTGCCCTGACTACATTTGCTAATATAAACATTTTGTGTAGGTGATCTTCAGACCTAGTAGAAAAAGTGGCTATCTCAAAATGTTGTTGAGAAAAATAGCTAAATGATCACTGCAGGTCACTTAGAGTGTAATTAGCATTAATGCCAGTCACAGATTAGCAACCTCTGGGCAGCTTCCTATGTCAGATCAAAATCTATTTGGTCTACTTGATACTGAAGTAATATAAAATCCACTGAAAATGTGGCCTACAGAGAGGAAACACATCTATCCCTGGTCAATACATATTACAAGACTCAGTGGGGCTTGAGAAATGGTAGTGACACTCTCTATAATCAGCTATTTGTTCACTTACCCAGACACCTACTGTGCAGCCAATAATAGACTCTTCAGTCTTTTTTGTTTAAGAGACCTATTTCTTTTATTGTACAACTCAGAGTTAAGTCACAATGTGGTTATGACACTGGGGCCAAATTTTGTCTCATGTCATACCTCTGCAGGAATAGCTAAAAGGGAAGAGAAAAGCCAATTTTACTATGATAAATCTGACTAGGTCATTACTATGAAGTAATGATATATGGCAAGGTTTGCAGATGCTACACAAATGAAGCCATGGGGGGCTTGTGACATTTAGAAGGCTGTATATCCCAAACTCAAATGTAAAGAATTAGGGCTTTGTAAACTCTGGTGAAAAAATGTTCATGGGAGCAGGTTAAATTCAATTATGTTTCTGCCCATGGGGAATACAGAGATTCCATGTATTCCATGGGGATTACATAATTCTAAAACCTCTGATTATTCTTAAATATCTGAGGCAAGAATAACTTTGTGAAAAGGAAAAACCTCAGTAGTTACTGTCAAGAATGAAGCTTTCACTGATCCTGAGACAGAATGTAATCATCACTCAATCCCCTTGAGTATTCTGCCTCAGACCTCAGGTAGATCCCATTGCACAAGATATTTACATTTTTAAATATTTTCTTTAATCACTTGCCATGTGAAAAGTACTATGGAAGAATCTATGAGATAAAGTTTCAAATAAACATAATTCCCATTCTTGTGGTAGGAATTTCCAAATCAGAAAAAGGTATAAACCAGGATGGTTATTGTGTGAAATATTAGGGTGTATAACATTAGGAAATAAGTATGATACAGGAAGGTACAAAACAAAATTTGGTGTTAGAGATCTGAGGTGAAATTCTCAACAGAAAAGAGAGATTGCATTTATGGAGTACTTATCATTTGAAGTGGGTAGAAATTATTAATAATTGATAATAATGTAATAAATTATTTATTAATAACACTAATCATTAATAATTTAACAAGTACAAAGAAAAGAGAGAAAAAAATGAAAATAGAAAGTGCCCAACAATGTCTGAGAGTTTAGTCCAATTTGACTGTAGCATATTATCCCCCTTATAAGTATATGGTCCTTGGACTGCAATTAAGAACTTTAGAGTTAGGTTATCTTAACAAACTTTTATACACACACACACACACAGTTATATATCTATCTATTAAGACCAGAGAATTACTCAAGATTACAGAGGTAATAAATCATAAAATTGGGATAAAAACCTCTCAATTACAAGTATACTGTTCCTTCCTCTACACAATATAATCTCTCTGCTGAAATCAAGATATGCTCATAGCTTTCCCCAAAATGTCAGTTTGGTGGATGGCTCTATTCTGATTTTTGATTGTGAAAAACAGGAGACCATCCTGACAATGTAGAACAGAACCCCATACAGTTCTATATACTTCCATGGGCCATGAACTACTTCTATATTTCTTATTAATGAATTGTCATTTTCAAAATATCTTTTTTGCCCTTTTCTTGCTTTATCTCTACCCTAACCCCTCCTCACCATCTCTCCACTATTGACATATGAAAATTTGTTACACCAATGTAAAAGAAAGACACAAAAATAATGGAAAATTGCACTAATTATATTAATTTATGTTGGGCTTTCTATGTGTTCATTCATGGGAACTCTTGGATAAGGTAATAAGAGAAAGAAAGCAGAACTGGACTAAATGGAGGTTAGTAGTAAATGAGAGCAGATGGAACTATTATCAGAAACAGGTAATCCCAAACTGAACAGGCCTGCTAAAGAGATACTGCTCCTAAAATATTTCCTCTTTGCTTTACTATAAATTTTTTCACTGTAAGATTTAAAATATGTTGGGAAGCAAGAATGCAACCAAATAAGCAATATTTATGCATTGTCATGCCAAGTAGAAATCTGCAACTAAACTCAGGACCTATAGTTGACGTTTCTGTATATATTTTGTCCTCTGAAATTTTTCACATTGAACCTAAGTAGATTGTGCATTGTACATGTAAATGGCTGGCTGAGAATGTTATCGCTCACAGATTCATTGGGAAAGCAGGACAATGGGAGGGAAAAAAAAAAAAAAAAAAAAAAAAAAAAAGAAGCAAGTATCAAGAGGAAACTAAGGAGAGGAAACTCCTTTGCCCTTTGAATGCCATTAACAGATTTGAACAAAGGTTAAAGAAGAGAGTTTTCTATATGAAGTTGTTCTGGCCAATTTCATACCATATTTCTGAGGCCAAGGTCAGAGAGAAAATAGCTTTGAGGCTATTTAGGTCCTTTAATAGGTCATTTAGCTTAGTTCTGTTGTAAATCTTACAGTCATCCTTCCACATGTGCTAAGGTGAGGGGTGCAATGCCCAGTGAATGTGGAAAAAAACATGAATCTACCCCCCCAACCTTTTTTTTTTTAACTTTTAAATAACTGGTATAATATACACACACAAATAAAAGAATATACTATGTCCCTAAAAAATTTACAAATTTTATGTGAAATAAATTAGTATCTTCCACACTATGCAGAGTCTTCTGTTTAGAAAAGTACAAAATACAAAGATCACTGAGGGGGAAATCACATTTCTCAATCTGGAAGTAGAGAGACAAAGAAAGTATATAGTCAATATTTCTTTAGCATACTGAAACTTTTAACAAAATTTGTGTTTATAGTAAATTTGTATATGTATATTTATGGTAGTAAACAATAAGCTAGATTAATAATACATAGTGTTTCTGCATTTGTGTCTTGCTAATTTTTCAAATACTATATGCATTTCGTTAAGGTAAGAAACCATATGCACTATATATTATGACTAATCACACTACCGAAGCACTTGGTACTCATATTATAAGTAATAAGGTAATGCATGTTACAGCATGCTACTGGGACACATGAGATTTGTATATTTGTAAATGGTGATTAGACACTAGAAAAAAATTGAACTCCTCCTAAAATCACAGAATTTCACAGATAGATGGGATTTCAAAAACTACCTCATATAGCTCAAATGTGAAAGAATAATTTCTACATCAGCATGCCTGTCAAGTGGTCAACCAGCCTTTTCTTGAGGACTTCTAATGAATAGAACTTTTTAGTTCCTGAGGCAACCCATTTCACTTCTGGACAGTTCAAGCAAAGTATCTCTTACATCCAAGTAAAAGTTGCCTCTTAATAACTTTTCCCAGATTCCCCTGCTTTCTGATGTCAAATAGAACAAGTCAAATCCCATTTTCCTGTGATAGACCTTCAAATAAATCAATATATATATTCTCCACCCCCACCCCCAGGCTGGGGTTAAGTGACTTGCCCAGGGTCACACAGCTAGGAAGTGTTAAGTGTCTGAAACCAGATTTGAACTTGGGTACTCCTGATTTCAGGGCTCGTGCTCTATCCACTGTGCCACCTAGCTGCCCCCAATAAATATATATTTCAATTTCCTCAGTCCTATGTGTCTTCTCTTCTCTAAGTAAGTAGATTACATAGAATTTAACCAGTTATCTGGGCAAATGAAGTCAAAAATATATCAACATACACAGTTCAAAGCCCATTTGCTGATTGTGTCTTCCAGACATTAATGCTGTACAATATCTTTCTATTGATGACATAGTGAAGAAAGAATATACTGATTTTTTTTTTCTTTTCTATGATTTTTCTTGACAGGACCTATCAGAGCACCTTTTTGTAGATTATTGTATGAAGTTTGGGAGTATTTCACATCCTTTTTAGCTTGAAAAGCATTGTTGTCCCATTTTCCTTCTACTTCTGTAGACATTTACTTCATTTTAATCTTAATTTATGGCAGACCCAAGCAAGGATTTTGTACTTCCTTTAACATTTAAGAGTAAGAGATAATGAGGCTCCTACTGTCAGGCAAGAGAAGTAAATCTGTAATTTCAAGACATATTCAAGGACTCTTTTTCTATTTTAGTGGAATGGAGAAAGAATGAATCTGAAGAACAGTATTTGCTGGCAAGTTAGAAAATGGGTTTTATTATTTTAAATGAGGTAAGGAATAAAAATGGAAGAAAGTCATACAGAAAAGCAAGACAAGAGAAGTTTTTTTTAAAAAGTATTTTCTTCATAGTATATTACAAAATAATCTATTAAACAGAACAATAGAAGATGGTAGAAATTTACATTGGAGGATTAGCTATAAAGAAGGTTATAGAAATTTAGAATTGAGAGAGAGACACACACAGAGGAAGTCTAATTTTCTGGCATTGGAGAAAATATGTCTTCTAACCAAGGAATGAGCAAAGCATGCAAAATTGTTATTTTCACACTATTAGAAGGATTGAGGTTTAGGATTTTTGTGATAGTCTCTGTTGTATTACTCTCAAGAGATGAGCTCATCACAGAAAGCACTCCAGGTGTATTATGTATCCAACTTTTCATTTGAAAAAAGGGAATACCTGCTTATTCAGTGATCACATTTTTTTGACACCTGATCTCAAGCAAACTGTTGGAATAGGATGATGAATACCAAACTAGATAATTTCTATAAACTTGTGCTTAATCTAATGTACACAAAAATGTTTAATTTTCATTTATATTGCCAGATAATGAGGTCTGTCAGTGGATGATAAGCTTCTGTTTCATTTAATGAATATTTATTAGTTATAATTTGTGTGTTTCATTCTGAAGATAAAAAGATGAAATTACATACAGACTCTGGCTTCAAGAATTTACAATTCATCTCCCAGATATGTACATATGTATATATGTACAAGATAGAATGTAAGTTCATTGACAAAACCCATGAGGGAAACAAAAATAAATCTAACACTTGAGCTCCAAATGTCTAATAATAATGACTTTTATAGGAATATCATTACTGAGAAAATTTCACAGTACTTTAAAAGATATCATTTCATATATTCTTGTAACAGTCCTGAAATAAAGGTAGAAAACCTGCTCATACATTCAGTGTACTATGTGCATTTTCAAGATAGAGAAAAGTTCATTTTCTAGAATTCAAAGCAGTCCTTTTAGCCTTGATGTGATATTCAATATTTATGAAATGTCCTAGATGTGTTCCTGTATTCATAACTTTTTAAACCTACATGTTTGCTCTCCAAGCTATTCATAGCTGAGATTTCTTTCATAAAGTTAATGATAATGTAGATGATAGACATTTTCCATTATTGAATATAGTGACCCATTTTAACTTCATCCTACTTATGTGTCTTTTTCATCTTGTTCTTCAGTGAAATGATGTTGGCAGCTCTGCCTCACTTCAATTCACCTACAAGTCAAGACATCATCTGTGATGTCATTGGTACACTTTGAAAATAAAGAACAAACAACCCCAATAATATTAAACTCCTAATGTATAGAAAGTAATATACTGAGCATTTGATATATAAATACAAAAGTGAGAAAGTCTCTTTCATCAGGGATTCACACTGTAAGGATGTTGAGGTGGAAAAAGATAGTAAAATCATAGAAAAAACTAATGAAATATAGGATATAAATAACTAAATAAATGCAGAGTGAATATGGTACTCTAACAACTGAGAAAATTAGGAGAGATCTCTTGAAGGAGTTATTACTTTATCTGAGCTTTGAAGGTGACTAGGATTCCAATGAGTTAAGAAGGGAGAATGCCTCAGGCATTAAGATATCTATAAGAGACACCAAGGAGAAATATGGATTCTGCTGTATGAGGAACAGCAAGAAGTAGGTCACTTTGATGGGAGTGAGAAGTGCATGAGTGTGGGTATTATATAATCATCTCTTATGGAGAAATATCTCTTTTCTCAGTTCATATGGTGGGTAACTGCTAACAAATATATATTTATCACAACATAAAAATTATACAGGTGAAAACCTTGGTTTTATTATGCTCAAGAATAGATTCAGATCTCAGAGAAAAATGGAATCCCAATTAGGAGTCTCACAAGCCCTCTTAAAGACAAAATTACATCAGTGTGAGAGAAATAATTCATTTACATATTGCAATCTTGTTCATTTCTCTAAGGCCATAAAAGTTAAAGAGAAAATACATCCATAATCTCATACTTCCTTCAATTATCATAAAAGTTGAATAAACTTATTTAACCAGTCACAATCTCATTCAACCTATAATGAAACAAACTTGTCAAACAAACTCTATAGATAAACTAAATAAGGTTACAGTTTAAGGTACAGTCAGAGAATTCAAAAATAGACTGGCTAAAGAAGAGGATCTCATATTATCAAGGAGTCAGGGATAGTTGAATTTTTTCCTTTGGGTTCTTACCTTAGAGTTCTAAGTTCTTAAGTAAAATTTCACATCCCAAGGGACATGTTTTGGTCAGTTTAGCTAAGGCCAAAAACTGCAAGAGGAATAAAAAAGTTCCAAAACAAATCGTAGAAAAATAGGATAGAAGCATGTCAAGGAGGACAGGACAGATGAGTTTGTATTCTATCCAAAACATAGTATGGTAACTGTGAAAGCTTCTTGGGCAAGGAAGGACATGGAATAAACATGGAAGGGCAACTCACTCCAACACTGTAGGACCATGAGGCTTTTCTGATTATGCCATGAACTGCTCTCCCCTGTTTTTTTTTTCTTTCCAAACCATATAATGCAGCAGAAAGAATTCCAGATATGAAGTCAGAAGACTTGAGTTCAAATCCTGACTCTGTCATAAGCTTAGGAATCATAGGCATAAATCTCTCCATCCTCAATTTCCCTGTTAATAAAATGACATGATCAAAGACTTCTATGACCTCAATCAGCAAACTGTACATGGTAAATTTGCAATTTCATCTGAAACTATGCTTTTTTTAAAAAATTGTATTATGTTATAAAAATATTTATTTAGTTCTGTCAATTGGAAATAAAATATTTTTTTAATGGCATAATTTGTTTTTCAAAGCTGTCAAACTAAATATCTTCAGGTGGAGTGCAACCACAAATTTCCTGAATGTGGCCCCAACTAGATTAAAATGCAATTGGGATATATAAATGGTTAAGTCAGTTTTCAGAAGAAGAAGAAATCAAAGCTACTTGGTCACATGAAAACAATGCTTTAAATCATTACCATTGATTAGAAAAAATTGAATTATAACAACCCTGAAATAGCACCTCATACCTTTAAGACTTGCTAACATGACAGAAAAAGAAAATGACAGATGCTTGAAGGAATGTGGAAAAATTGGGACACTAATATGTTGTTAGTGGATTTTTATACTAGTCCAACCATTCTGGACAATAATGTGGAATTATGCCCAAAAGGCTATAAAACTGGATATATTCTTTGACCCAGAGATACCACTATCAAACTTGTTTCCTGATGAGAATAGGAAAAAAAAAAAAGAAATGACCTATGTATACAAAACATATGGCATCTTGTTTTGGTGACAAAAAAGTAGAAATTATGAGGATACCCATAAATTGGAAATGGCTATACAAATAGTGGTATGTGGTTATAATTATGATAGAATATAATGATTCAGAAAAACCTAGGATTATTTACATGAAGTGATACAAAGAAGAATTGTACACAGAACCTAAAACTGTACATACATAATATAATAAGAATAGGATAAGGATTATCAACTACACCAAAGGATCCACAATGAAAAATGTTGTCCACCTCCAGAGAAAGAACTGTTTTTAAAATTATATTTAAATTTAAAAATAAATTTATATTTTCCTTTCTTTGTGTGTGTGTATGTGTGTGTTGATCTTTTGCAACATGGCTAATATGCACATATTGCATGCTTTCTCAAAGAGTGGTGGAGGGGAAGGAGAGAGAATTTGAAACTCAATTTTTTAAATGAATGTTAAAAACTTTCTCATGTAACTAGGAAATATTTAACAAAATGAATAAAACGTATCATAAAATACAGTTGGAAAATGTTTACTCAAGTAAAAATATAAACATTGATAATGATAATTTGTAGTTTTCTAAGTGAATATAATGTTTTTATTTGAGTTTGACACCATTGGACTAGATGATCTCAAATAAACCCTCCACTATGAATCCATGATCCTGTGGTGTTATATATCTCCCAGTCATTTCACAAATTTTGCCTCTATTCTCTAAGGTATAATGGTTAAATACACTACATGACAAGGAGAGACTGACAACTATTCATACCCAAATCCATCAGGTAGGAAAACGCAGGCAAGATATCCCCAGCTTAGGATTGTCTTTTAGTCCCCTCATTTTAGGCAGAAATAATGGCTCCACATTTTGTATAGCTATCTAATTTAGAAATCTTTCTACCTTGGCATATAGACAAAATAGAATTGGAATAGAAAGATAAGCTAAGCAGGCAATATGGTTCAGGAGAAATTTCCATGGCTTTTAAGTCAGAAAAAATGAATTTACTCTAATGTTTACTGTATCTGTGTGACCATTGACAAAGATGCTCTTTTGGTTCTAGATGTAGAACCCTATTATCTTTCTCTACTAGGACACTGAGATCCTTTCTGCACTACCACTACCACTACACTAACAAGCATTCAAACTCTACTGCAAATACCACAACTCTGACAGTTGACATTGTTTGAGTGCCAAAAGACTATTTTATGGAGAACTCACATAAAGTAGACATTCACATAATGGCTAGAACTAAAGATACTCTTAAGGTCTCTTCTGAAGAATTTTCGAATCAATTGTAAGACATGGGAGAGACTGGCAAGGAACTTGCCAATTTAGTACAAAGGCATCAAAAAGGCACTGTGCTCTATAAACAAAGCAGAATTGCAGTAGCTAAATTCAAATATGACACACGCAAATTCAGTCATCTCTATACCCATATGTTTATATGGATTATTTGTGCCCAATCCGTGATAGAACTTCCTAAGCTCATATTGGTCTAATTAGCCTAGTCAGACACATTGTACATTGACCCCAATATTGTTATATCATTTTGATCTTCTTTGAGTATAAAGGACAGCAACCACCAACTAGTCTACATTGTTGTTTCTATAATGTATTTAACTCTGTCTTGGGCCAGCAAAAATAACATCTCCCAACATAATATTGTAGAATCTATGGCCTGAGTATCATTAGAATCATACATATTTTTTTTTTATTCATTATTTTGATTATAATCAGGCATAGATGCCAGAAAGGTTGGTGAACTGATAGATATATGGTTTAGCAGAAACTACTTATTAGAGACTAACAACTTCCTTAGTCTCAAAAATAGCAGTTGTTTGTGTTGTTATGGTTAGTTTTTAATTAAGTCTTTTAAAGTACTGTTAATTTTCAAGGCAAATTTAATTGGATAAATATTTTAAAAGTTTATCACTAAAAATGTGACCTTCATCACTCAAAAATCTTCTACGGCTCCCTGTTTCCTATAGGGAATATTCTCAATCTAGCATTTAAATCTTTTTTTAAAATATGAACCCAAATTACTTTTCCAGCCTTATTTCATATAATTTTTTTGATATTTCCCAAACTTCAAATGACATCTTTACTTTTTATTCTCTTAGATATATAGGCCCTCACTCCCATCCCACCTCATTCCCAGAAGACTTATCCACTGTTGTCTTATGTCTTCCAAAGCTCAAATTAGCTTCTACCTCCTAGTTCCCTTAGTCATTAGACTATCTCTCTACTAAAATTAACTTGTATTCACTCATCTCTATAAGGATTCTTTTGATTTTCTACTTATATCCCCAGTCTGGAGCAGAATATCTTCCATATAGTAAGTATTTCATAAAAGTTTGCTGATTTTTAATGGAGATTTATCTCTTTAATCAATAGAAGATGCTAATTCTCAAACTGGGTTTATAGAGAACCCAGGAAAAATACTGCCCACCAGTGGTCAAAAAACTTGAGATCAAATTAAGTGAGAAGCCAAACTGAAAAAGAAATACTAGGGAGACTGCCAGGTCAGGATAGCTTCAGCATTCTCAGGATCTGTTGCTTGATTATATAGTTGTATAGCAAGGGAGGCATTAGATACACAGTTACTGTATAGTATTCTGGGGCAAAAAAAAAATCACTGATTAGAATTTCATTGCACATTCCCTAAAGTGAGGTATAAAGAACATTACTATTCTCAAATGAATGGGAAGGGACTTTGGAGAATGGGCCTTTCTGAGAATAGAGCACACATTGGTCCAGGATATTGTGGCTGCGGGTATGGTTCTTATCCTATTAACCAGAACTTAGTGTTTCTTGCTTAATTGAGAAAATTTCCACTGAATTCAGCTGCTAGTCATGGGATTAATCTGAGACAGAGTCTTGGGACAAAATGTAATAGGTTTTATGTAAACATTTTATAACTTATCAGACTCCTCCTACTATGGTCCTAAAATTTGAGAAATCTCTGGTGGCCATCATCCTTCACATATATCCCTTGGAACTAGAGCTTAAAGTATTTATTGATCTTATCAGAGAATGAGTGACCACAACTACTTTTCTCTTGTTTTTCTGAAGTGTCTCTCCTGGGGATACTCATTAATGTTCATCGTCTTTACTTGGAGTAAATGAAGCTGCAGCCTACTCATAGGATCTAGCCTTACTAATACTTTGTAATTTTGACATAATAAAATTTATTTCTCCTTTTCTTCTTTAAACCACATTTTTTTTTCACCCAAAAGTCCCTTCAAATAGAAAAGTAATTTCATTAAAACATATGCTCCTTGCTAGAAGGGACTATTTTTATTGCTGTTGTTCTTTGTTTTATTTTGTTGTTGTTGTTGTTGTTGTTTCCCTTGGTTGTTATTCTTCCCAGGAATACTTTATTTCCAATTAGCCTAGAGTGTAGAGAAGTATTCCTTCCTTCCTTTAGCTATTTGTGCAGAGGTAGCTATTACTCACATGACCCTCAGCTATAGAAAACTATACACATTTTGCAGGTCATTGAATATTTGCCAAAAATGAGAACCTCAGTTTTTTCACTAACTCCAATTTGTAGTTAACTTACATTACTAATAATAGCAGTGAATGGCATATTTACAGGTCTTGATAACTATGTGAAGAGGGGAGTGCTGGGCACAGAGACAGGGACAGAAGGAGAGCTCAGTAACTAATCTCCTAAGTAAGGTTTAGTTTATAAGATGTTATAAATGAAATAGTGTTAAATTTAGGAGATGAAAGACCTGACATTAAATACTTTGCAATATCTTTAAATCATGTTTCTTAAAAAATTGTTAAACAACTCAATTTTTAAAAAGTACCAATGACACAATTTTAAATTTAACCTGCACTATTAACATCATCCCTATCATTTTTCTTGAGTCCAACTAATCGACACACACACACACACACACACACACACACACACACACACACATACACACAAAAATAAATTCCTAATTTGTAGAAAACATCAGCTTCTGAGGTATAAATGCTTACACTGAAAATCTGTACAGTGCCCTATGTATTCTTGCTTCTAAATCACATAATATCTCTTTCTGATCCTTAATTTCCTCATCCACAAAATGGAGGCAATAAAGACCTTTAATACTTACTTCACAAATTTGTGATAGGAATCATAGAACATAATGCATATAAATAAACTTCAAGCTTTAAAGTATTATATAAATGTCAGTTATGAATCTTGAATTTTTTATCTCATAATATATTAACCACAGCTTATTTTATCCATAATTGCTAGATTTCTGCCATAGCAAAAAATAAAATCTGACCTTTCAGTAGAGATTTTAAGGACTGATTCAATTTCCAGTGTCTTCTCACCTCTTCCTTTTTCTTGTTTCCAAAAAACCTAAATTCTTTTTTTTTTTTCTTTACCTTCTCCCTAGGATCATATTTTAGGTAACTTCTATTTCCATATAGCCACTTCGATGCACCAGGATGTCCTTTACCTATGGTGCCCTTTTCTTGGGCTTTCTTAGCTTTGTTCACAACAGGAATTCATCTTGTTAAGAAATATTTCTTCTAAAACACTTTCATGCACACAGGAACAGTCATGACTTATTATTTGTGAAGACTCCTTGAACAGAAATCTAACTTTTTGCCACTACCCTTTTCTTTTCCTCTTGCTCCTTTCTGATTGATAAGATGTCAGATACCTAAGTATAGGTATTTAAGTTGCATTAGTGTTGCATTAGTGTTACATTAGTATTTTCAAGGATCTCCTCACTTATTCATGTCAATCAGTCAAGAATATTAATTAAATCATTACTATTTGGCAGACATCATACTAAACTCTGGAAATACAAATAAAATTTAAAAAAATCCTTGTGTTCAAGTGGCTTATAACCCAATACAGAAGACTATTTAGAAAGAGGTATATAAAAAATAAGAGGGGCTATTAGTCCCAGAGACATAATGAAGTCCAAAGCAGTGTAGCCTGCAGAAGGGTAGGAAGGAAATGGAGAGATACCAGGCCTGAACAATCCTCTATAAATGGAGGCTTTGAGAAGAGTTGATCTTACCCCTGATGCAAATAACTCTTTCTATGTCTTCTTGTTTTAATAAGAAGTCTGACAAACTCCTAAAACTTTAGCACAATAGACAAAAAAAAAAAAAAAAAAGAGACATTACCTGCTGTAGAGGTTGCAAATATTGATCTTCTCTAAAGCTAGCTGGGTAGCCCTTTGGACAAAAAAAGAAAATGCATTTACAAAACCCATATGGGAAGTCTTTCAAGCTTAGTAGGATCTATCTGAGCTTGTTTTGTACTAAACTAGTCTTTGAAAATAAAGGAATAGGCTACACACCTACTCACCAGAGTAGGGGCCTAATGAAGGGATCTTTGTTTTATAGAAATTATTTGAACATTTATGGGAGGCATTTTCATTTTGTTTTTAGAAGATAAGGACATTGTTTTTATTTATCCTTTCTCTTCAATATTGTCAGAAAAGAAGATGTAATTTAAATGGCTATTTGCTTTTTTTTTTTTTTTTTTCTTTAGCTACAAATTAAGAAAAGTAGACTGGGAAGGACAAAAAGAATAAAGCAGAAATAATCCCCTCAGGCTAATTTAGAAAATGCCTTGTTAATGTTGTTGTTCCATTAACCTCAGTGGAACCAAGAGCTAATCAAATACCTTTGTGGTTGAAAACTAACACTAGGTTTAGTTATTTGAATGTCATTTCTGGAATTTTAAGCAACCAATAATCTCTTATCAGGCTGGTAATGAATATTATCATCCCAAAATAAAATAATTTCTTAATCTAATAAATCCCTTCCACATGTACAATTTCTCTCCAGCAAAAACTTTGTAAAATACATGTAAAGAACTTAATGGCTTCAGTGCTGAGATACTAAAGATATGACCTTTTGCTGAAACAAAATAATGACTTTTTTCCCTCTTCTAAGGTAATTTCGGTCTTGTATTTATCATGCTGATGTTTCTTTAGGCATCCCCTCTCACTATCATTCTGCCAAGTAGATATTATAATTTGGCTACAGAACAGACATCCCAAATGGCAGATGGAGCCACTATCTGATATAGCAGCAGCCCCCAAACTGCATGTATACTCAGGAGACTAACAAGGCCCCATCTCCATCTATGCATGAAATGGGTGCCGACACAGTGCTTCAGGTAATTTAGGCCATCAAAGCTGAAAGCTGCCTATTGCCTGGTTCAATTCACACTCTGGTTTATAATTCAGTGCCAAAGGAAAGCAAAGAGAACCAAAAATGAACATGAAAATCTATTTCTAATATTGAACCAAGCAATCTATAAAATCATTGTGACATGTGATAATTTTTCATAGGAAAAAAATTGATGTGCATGTCAAGGAATTAGAGAAAATTGAATTATAATGACTAAATATGGATTGTAATTAATAACTAATGAGACAAATATGATTAAGCTAAAACTTACTATGAATTTAAAGTGTTGTTACAATTTTACTTTAATATACTGCATTCACAGAAACATACATCTGAAATGTAACTCAGGAAGCAAATTTATCTACCTCCTTGTCTCCTCTACTCCTATTACTGCTGCTACTGCAGCTGCAGTTGCTGAATGATAATAATATGAACAATAAGACTGCTAGATGGTATGGTGGGGAGAGTACTTGACCTAGATTAAAGAGGTTCAAATCTTCCCTAAAACTCTAGCCACTTGTTTGCCTGGCTACCAACCGTGTGCTATTGTGTCTTCAAACTTAATTAATCATGCTATTAACATATTCAGATGATAAGTGGGTAGAAAAGTATAAAAGTACTTAAGAAATTTATAAAAGGAAGGATAAAAAGGGTTTGATTCTCAGTCATATAACATATATGATGAAACAGGGTGATATGTTAAGGCTTAGATAATGCAGGACAGGTTGGCAGAACAAATGACAAGACTGATAGTCTTCTGTCTCACTGGTTGGTGACTGCCACCTCATTTAAACCATGAAAGTAGACAGATAGTTTTTAGGAAGCCCAAGACAAGGGGCAATAGGAGAAAGGGCAGGCAGGAGTCAAGAGGAAAGAGTATTCCTAAAGGCAGCAGTTCTTCCCTCAGTATGTCCAGTCCAGATTAGACATATATAAAAATATGTATGTATATGCATCTTCATACACATGGTTTTTATTGCTTTAAATATATGTGTGTGTGTGTGTATATATATGAATATAGAGATATAGAGGTAGATGTAGATTTAGATCCATGCAATGAACTCTATATTAGCAAGAACCTAAGAAGTTATCGTAGGAAAATTAGACCCTAATCCAAGGAAAAATTCAAGGGTCTGTGTCTTATCTCTCAGAAAGGAGCTTAGATGACAAGTTCTGTGATACTGCTGGGCTGCAAAGTAATTCTAAAGAGTTTTGAATAAATTCTTTAAATGTTCTAGATCTAAGGACCATTGAATTCAGTTGGCAAAGCTGTAGGTACTCTGCTTCTTCTAGGATTTTTTCTGTTAACCCTTAGCACAGAGGATAAAGGGTCAAATAACAACAACAAAGTATTCATTAGCCATCTAGTATATTCTAGGTACTCTGTTATCCACTATACAAACATTATCTCATTTGATTCTCAAAACCATGAGATGATAGTATTATTTGCTACTATTAAATAATAGTATTATCCACATTTTTAGTTGAGACATATGAGGCAGAATTTAAATGGTTTTCCCAAAGTCATATAATCAGTGTCTAAGGGCAGATCTACAATGACTTTATATATTTATATATATATATATATTTCTAAAAGCCAAAGATAATATATCAGTTATCAATTATATTCCTTCTGTTGGGATTGGCTTTAACCTTTGCCTTGTACCTGTCCTGTGAAAAACTTGCCCAGCAATAATGGAATCTTCGCACAGTAACAAAGATTTTTTTTAAATTGTATTTTATTTATTTAGGAATGGGGACATATGTGACAAATTTTTGAAACATATA
The DNA here is from genome assembly GCF_048593235.1 of Sminthopsis crassicaudata. Classification (NCBI taxonomy): domain Eukaryota; kingdom Metazoa; phylum Chordata; class Mammalia; order Dasyuromorphia; family Dasyuridae; genus Sminthopsis; species Sminthopsis crassicaudata. Next base: position 106,579,575 of record NC_133619.1, read on the forward strand.
GCTGACCCAAGTCCCCTGCCCTTAGCTGTTATTCTGTTCATTGTGTTACATAAAAACTTCCCAAGCCTCAACAAGCACTCTTTTCCATTCTCTTTCTCACCAAAGAAATTCTTCTTCATCCTCTGACCTGGCCAAGAAAGAGTATTTTTGTCTTTCTGCTACTTCACTGATCATGATCCTGCCCTTTAGAGCTTGACCAAAATTTTGCCCTTTAGGAAATCATTGTTGTGCCTGAAATCATTATGCTTCCCTTTTTACCTAGAAATTACAAGATTTAGTCCTAGAAGGAATGTTAAAGATCATCTTGTCCATTTTAATAATTCTACAGATAAAGAAACTGAGAAGTTAAATCACTCACTTAGGAGTCATGATTAGTGAATGTTATGATTTTCATTTTCCTATTGTGATTTGTTAACCAAGTAGCAAAAGCCCAGGTTGTCCATATTTAAATCCACATCAATCAAAGTGACAACTGAGTAAAGAGAAACAGTTCATGTTTCTTTTTAAATACCCATAACCCCACTAAAAAGATTGGAATCAATGGAATTAAACTGTTAGTCAATATTACAAACTCTATGGGAAATACAGAATACTCTGACACTTCAAATGTCATCCAGGTGACTGCTGAGCTTAGAATCAATAAAACTCACTTTCCTGAATTCAAATCTGGGTTTCAGACACTTATTAGCTGTATGATCCTGGACAAGTCACTTAACCCTGTTTGCTTCAGTTTCATCTGTCAAATGATCCAGAGAAGCAAATGGCAAACTACTCCAGTTTGTGCCAAGAAAGCTTCACAGGATCATGAAGATTTGCAAATGATTGAAACAGCTGAATGACAACAGCTTTGCCTTCTCAACTATCCAGGGGACCCTTTCTGTCTCTTCTCAGGAAAACTGATGTCCAAATTGTTGTACTTTTCCTATATACAAATAGATCCCTGCCCCATTTTTAAAAAAAAAATCTTAATCACAAAACCATCTTTTTGGAAAACTGTTTCTTTTGTCCTTTGGGGACAGGCAAAAAAGTATTTATTACATGCTTCCTATATACTAAAGATTCTGGTTAAGTATAGAAAAAGAGAGAGTTCCTTTTCTCAAGGAGTTCATGCACTAATTGAGAAAAACATATTTTTTTTAAAAATCAGATATGGGACAGCAGAAAGGTCCTGAAGTATATGTAATAATAGCAGATGACATGGCAAGGTCAGGATATTAGCAGGTCATATTAGCAGGTCAAATGAGAGTGACAGTGATCTGCAGAATACAGAGATACAGCAAATGATAAGACCTACATATTTTGAGATACAGTGGCAAAGTAGATGGACGTCTGCCCTTTCTAGACAATAGCTCAAAAGAAATGTGAGACATACAAATTTAGAGATACTTTTATCCCATATGAACAAATATGAACTATTTGTGCCCAGTCTATATAGATCCTTCTAAGTTCATATTGGTCTTATCAGACACCCTGTCTGTACATTGACACCAGTATTATTATGTCAAAGGGTCCCTCTTCATAGGACCTGTACAAAGGTTGGGGGTCCGTACTATCCTGCTTCTAAGTAGCCAAAGCAAATTTTAATATGAACAGCAAGGCAGACTCTCCTTAAAGGACCAGTAGCAAGCTAGATGCAGGATCCTATGCCAGTTTCTAGACGAGATGTCACAGACTGGGTTAAGTTTTTATGTAAGCTGTTAACCACAATGAAAAGAATAACAGCCAGGGGTAGGAGATTTGGGTCAGCTATATGTTTCAAAGATTTGTCACATATGCCCTCATTCCTAAAAAAACAGAAAATAAAAAATAAAAATATCTTTGTTACTGTGCAAAGTTTCCAATATTGCTGGGCAAGTTTTTCACAGGACAGGATACAAGGCAAAGGTGAAAGCTAATCCCAACAGAAATAATATAATTGATAACTCATATATTATCTTTGGCTTCCAGAAACTTGCATTCTAGATGAGAAAGAAAATTATTTAAAGTTTAGGTCAGTAACAAGAAGGTTCAGCAGGATAAGATTTGCCACAAAGCTGCATGTAATTAAATATCAAATGATTGACTCAACCAATTCAGAAGAGAAAAAGAAAGATCACTGTGAGGAAGCTAGTGAAAGACAACCAGTAAAGGCAGGATTTCAGCTGGACCTTAAATAATGGATAGCTTTCATATAAGCAGACAGGAGAGAAATGGTATTCTAATTAAAAAAGATATGGTATAAATAAAGCAGCATTGTGTCAAGAGAAGAACACTGGAAATCTTGAAGTCAGATGCTGTGGATTTATAGTACAGCTCTACTATATACCAGTGTGACATTTGGCAAGTCATTTAACTTGTCTGCATTTAATTTTCTTATAAATGATAAAATATTCCTATAAAATTCCTATAAATGAAAACTCACAAGATGTTCATAAAGATGAAATGAATTAATGTATATGAAAGAATATTAGAAATTAGCAAATACTATAAAATATGTGAAATTATTATTTCTTTGTAAGTTTGGTGGAAAGAGGGCAGTGAGTAGATGGTCTGGCTCAAGCAGAAGGTTCATTTGGGAGATACAGAAAAAGAAAAAATTAAAATGATAATTGGTATGACAATGTGGAGGTCCTTGTTGGGCTAAGGGTTTCAACTTTAGATTAAAAATAAAAGAAATCACTGAAGAGTAGAAAAATGAAAACTGTGTTTTGAAAATGTATGATAGCAAGGTTTATTGTTTTCCCAATGCTATCTTGGCATTGAATTTGAAAGGCAAGTATGCGAATAGCTGGCAATGCTCAGGAGCCTCTCAAGCCAAGAGCAGAACTGAACTGACATGTAATTTCTAATCAAGACACTAGGTGATGCTGGAGGCTCTGAGCTTTCAGCCTGAATCCTTTGAGTGCAGATATACTTTGCTTGGCTTCCCTAGTTCCCAGAATTCCTATTAGTGTCCTGTCCAAATTCTTTGTGTAGGATATAAAAATTCTTAAATGTCATAATTTATTAAAATGACATCTCCCCAATTTACTACTATATTTTTACATCACCCTTAACCTTATATGACCCCGAAGAACTATACTCTCATAATATAGAGTACATTTATTGAATGAAATCAAAGTAAAAGAAACATTAAAAATCTCACAGGCCAGCTACTCCTAGAAAGGTCCAAAATTTCACCTTCCATATGGTGGAACTGCTCCTGTTAAGACCCGAATTGTCTACTTTATTTTTACCAAGGGAACTGATATGCAAGGGCTTTTTGTAGAAGATGGCTACCAAGCTTGCCCTGTCCTCAAAGCCAGTGAAGGTGGGAGAGAGGTGTCTTAACAATTGGCCTCCATCATTCTTCCATCTGGCCTTCTACAGGGATCACACTTCCTGGTCAATGACCAGGGGAACCAGAGTGAAAGCCAGGAGTGACTCTCCTAAGAACCTTTATATCACAAAGCCCTTCCAGGCACTATCTCTGAATTCTGAATAGTATGTTTTCCCTGCATCATCTTCCCCTAGTTTGTTCTAGTATGTTTCCCCAAAACAAGAAACTCTTTATTTTAAATGCTCCAATGCAACACACATTAAATAATCAACTCTTTTTATGTCAAAAGACCTGGACAATTCAACTCCCATCCATCTTTTTTTTGTAACCAAAAACTTCAGGAGAATGAAAGGCAAAACAGAGTACCTGTGGCTTTCAAAGGACTGCCTTATCATGTAACAATAACAAAAAATGTGTAAAATATGTAATAATTACATGATATTATTATTATTATTATTACAATGAACTCCAATGATTTGACAGGGACAGATAGGTAGTGAAGTGGATAATGTTGAAGTCAGGAAGACCTGAATTCAGATAAGGTATCAGATATTAACTAGCTTACGATGTAACCAAAGGCAAATCACTAAACCCTGTTTGCCTCAGTTTTCTCCTTTATAAAATGAACTTGAGGAGAATATAGCAAACTCCTCCACAGTATCTGTGCCAATGAAAGTCCCAAAACGGGATTTGACCACAATGATTTGAGAAGAAAGGACTAGATAAAAGTAGATCAGTTAAGAACCTTTTTAAAACAACCCAGGAATTGATGGATGAGTATCCAGACTCATTTCATAGGAGTAACAAAGGAAAGGAAGTAGAAGATAGGAGAAAGATTTTAGTGTTTTGTTCTGTTTTAAAATCTGGATGAATGGAATTTATCAATCAAATTTATCAGTTCTTTGGACCCTTTCAGTCTCAAAACTGAATTTTTTTTTCCTATCCTTTTACATAGGTGCCAAACTTGTTTTTGTCACTCTTTGCTCATGAACTTTCAGTGATCTCCTTTTAATTCTAAGGTACAATAGAAATAGTTCAAGTTATCCTAAATTCCTCACAATCTGGCTCTGACTTGCCTTTGCCAATTTATTACAAACTATTTCCCTTTTCCTATTTTGTTTTCAAGTTAAATTGATCTACTTGCCTCTCTTTAAACTTAGTATTAACATCTCCCATCTTTTTGCAAGAGATATTCCACATGCCTAGAATACATTTATTCCTCATATCTACTTTTAGAATCCTTAGATTTCTACAAGGCTCCCTCATGCTTTCTTTTCCGGGAAGTCTTTTCTGATTGTTTTAGTTTTTACTGCCTTCTTCATACCCAAAATACCATATATATGCTAATCTGCTTGTTTACATTCTGTATTCTTCCAATTTAAGGTAAACTCTTTGAGAAAAAGACATTTTTTTTTTAAATGGTTTTGTGTCCATAGTTTAATATAGTGTCTAGCAGATAGTGGGTACTTAATTAATGTGTGTGTTTTTTTAAATTTTTTTGTTTTATTGTAATACAAAATGTGCTTAATAGATTTTGTCTTTTTATTGTCAGGAATCTAGGAAGGCTGAAATAGACCTCAGTTAGTGCACATGAAAATATAGGAGAACATTTAAAAAACTCTTCTAATTTGTGCCTTGAGTGCACAAAACTGAAGTCTTTCCAGATGTGAAGGATAGAACTAAGCTCCCTTTATCTGTTATGATGAAAAAACCATTTGTTCTTGGCTCATGACCATAGTACTTTATAGAATCTAAAGATAAGCAGTTTATATGCAAAGGACCCATTCACTGCCACCAAGGACACTGCTTCTAGACATCCAAAAAACAAATTAATCAGAGACCCCCTCCCCACCCCTAGGCTTATTTCTACCTTTTAAATTGCTTTTGCTTTAGATTTTCATATAATTCCTCCCACTCTCACCCCCATTACATTTGATTTCCCTTCCCCATGTGTGTGTCTATCCTGACCAAGCTGCAATAATATGTGGAACTGAATATTTTATTACTCTAGATTGTAATTGTTTATGATAGACAAAGAGGTTAGTACACCAAAAAAAAAAAAATAAATAAATAAATACCAGTTCTTCTCCCCAATCCTCATCCTAAGTTTTACCATAAAGACATCTTATCTGTGACTCTATATGCAATATGGTTATTATCATCTATAGCCATAGCCCCTTCTAAAATAAGCAAATAAGCAATTTCACTTGCCTATCAAGTCCTTTGAAGAAAGAATTATATTACTCATAAGTAGCAACATTTGCAGCAACTGCCTCCACAATTGTATTGGAATACTAGAAACAAAAATTATCTGTACACATTTAAGTTGATTGGGCTGCAGAGGAATGACAGACAGAGGTTTCCTCTCCTAGGTAATTTGGAAAAAAGAGCCAAATAGAAAGAATAAATGAAAGAAAAAACATTCATGAAGCACCCACTATGCACCAGGCACTATTCTAGATGCCAAGGGATCTCTATCTTGAAGGAACTTCCTCTCTACTAGAAGGCATTAAGCTCGTATCATCATATGATCTACAGAGTTACAAGAATTGTGAGAACCTTTAGGATAGAAACTGATCTGATGCTATTGATCTGATTGCTGTTCCCAAAGCTAGAGCATAAAGTAAAAAGGAGCAGAGACAATATGTCTGGGGACAACAGGCAATATGTCTGCATAGGGCCTGGTTTCCTACACTGAATGGGATGAGAAACATCATTTAAAGACAGCTAAATATAATTCGTTGGGTGATTTTGAAAGCTCAGCCCAAAGATGGAGTTCTAAATCCGACTAGGTTCTTTGGGATGTGAGGATATTCCCCAGAAGGTGGAGAAGGGGACAGATGCAAAGCAGAAGACAAGATGGTGAAGTAGATCTTGGTTCTTCTTTGTGCAGGAAGGCTACACATTTATATATTCATTTGTTTATTCACATACAAGCATACTTAAAACAAATGGACAAATACAAAGGTGTGAGTGACCAGTGTATTTTGGGAAAGGACTGAAGAAAGTTAGTAAGAAGGTTTATTTCCCATGATCAATTTCTCCTGCTTTTTTTTTGGGGGGAGGGGGTCATAATTTTTTGCATCTTTTGATAACAATGGGTTGAAGAAGAAAGAAAGTAAAAAAAAATAGATAATATTTTTATGCACTTACTATAAATGAGGCAGCTACATCACACAATGACACACACAGTAGAGTCATAAAGATCTGCATTCCAATTTGTCCTCAGATATTTACTAACTGTAGGACTCTGGGCAAGTCCTTTAACCTGATTTGCCTCAGTTTTCTCATCTGTAAAAATGAACTTGTGAAGGAAATCACAAATCACTCCAATATGTTTGCCAAGAAAATCATAAATGGGGTCACAAAGAATCAGAAACAATTAAACAATAAATGGGCAAAGTCAGCATGCTGATTGTAGTTTCTTGGATTGTAAAATAAACTCATAGAGCAGCTGTAAGGAAAATGTTTTGTATATATAAAACTAGATAAATATGAGGTATCATTGGTATTCTATTTAATGTTGCTATAAAGTTATTTTTAAAATATTAATTTTTATTTTATGTTTTTCTATCAGTGTTCACTGATATACATACCAGTACATTTGATATGTATTGAAAATCTGCTGGAACATCACATATTCCAACCTTGGATCAAAGTCTAAGATTAAATAAGAAAGAATACTTGCCTCAATAAATTCTGACAATTATTCTCCTTTTCTTGACCTTATTACTTGTTACTCTTATATGTTCTCTTTCACCTCAGTTTTTTTCCAGCATTGCCTGGGAATATTACAATCTATTTAGAATTTAATATACTTTTGGATTTTACCTAGTATCGTATGGCTTGTCATTATGGGCTATTAAGCAATAATCATTTGTTCATCTTTTGTCTCCTAAGGTAATTTTAAATTAATCATGATAAATTAGTATGATTTCGATGAGATATTAGCAAGTATTTTTAAACTTATAATATGCTCCCATTTTACAAATGAAAAAGGAAAACATGGCAATTGGATTCCAGTCCTAAATGACTGCAACAAATTTTTAAAAATTTGTCCACTTAAAGGGGAAATACTTTCTAACAAAACATTAACCATATTAAAAACAGTAATATCTTTTTGCACTCAAATAAAAATAACATGATAATAAAATAACTCAAATAAAATAGCATGAAATACCAATACTGATAGTGCAGCTTAAAGGCAGCAGTCAGCTCTCTATGTGCTTTATGTACTATTCCCATTGAGAATAGATCAATACCAAAAGTCTAAAGAATTTGACCTTCTTTCTACCCACATCAAACTACCTCAATAGATCTGAATGCGTATCCAAGGTTATTCTTTTCAATGTTTCTATACCATTCCCACATCTTGAACAGACCATTCTCCTTCTGCACTGCTTCCATGAACACTATACAATGAACTCAGGTCATGAAGTTAATAATGGAACTGCACCAATCCTCCTAAGCAATGGAGCTTCATCTGATGCTGGTTGGGATATATAATTATCTGGCAGATATATGACTCCTGGCCATGTTCAGCAGATTAGTAGGTGCTATCTCTGTTTAAAGTTTGTTCTCAGCCTCATGTTTTAGTTAACTGATAATTGTGGTTTTCATTAGAACAACTAATCTGTGCAAGGAATAGCCCAATATATAGGCATAAGACATACATAGGCATAACATAACCATTATATGGTTATTTTAAAATTATTTTTCCTGAGGCAATTGGAGTTAAATGACTTGCCCAGGCTCACACAGCTGAGAAGTATTTAGTCTGAAGCTGGACTTGAACTCAGATCCTCCTGACTTCAAGGCAGGCAGGTTCTTCACTGTACCACTAGCTGCCCCTAAAAATTTTTTTTAAAGGGAAGCCAATTAATACTCTGACTTGTATGCTTTCTTCTCTAGGCTCATTTCTCAAATATATGAAGAACTTTATAAAACCTACAAGAATATGAGTCATTCCCCAATAGATACATAACAAATGATAGGAATAAACAGTTTTCCAATGAAGAAACTAAAACAATTTATATTCACATAAAAAAATGCTCCGAATCATTATTGACTAAAGAAATGTTTTACTTCTTAAATTCATAATAAAATAAAATAATAAGATAAAGAAGACAAGATGGAATAAAGTTAAACTAAAAGTTTGAGTTTGTGTAAAAAGGTTCTCTAAATACATAAGGGATAGAGAACACTGAACTGATTTAATCTGATTTTTAAATTCGATTTCTTCCATGAATTGCTGTTTGACCTAAGACAAATAATTTTCCTTCTCTGGCTGTCAATTTCTTCATCTTTAGGTAAAAGGGTAAGATTAGAGGATCTTTAAATACATTCAAGATGACTTTCAATGCCTCACATGTATATTAGAAAGACAGTAAGCATGTATTAAAAATGGGGCAACTAGGTGGCACAGTGGATAGAGTGCTGACACTATAGTCAGGAGGACAGGCAATAAAATTCAGCCTCTGACACTTACTAACTATGGGACTCTGGACAAGTCATTCAACTCTATTTGCCTGAGTTCCTCACCTGTAAAATGAGTTGGAGAAAGAAAAGACAAATAACTCCAGTGTCTTTGCCAAGAAAATCCCAAATAGGGTCACAAAGAGTCTTCCATGACTAATGGATGAAACAACATCAATAAAATTATACAGATGTCTTGTTTATAGAACACTTTATGACTTTCAAGGCACTTTGACAATCATCTCATTCGATTTTCAAAACAACAACCTTCTGAAATAGACCATTCAGGGCTAATGTCCATATTTTATAGACAAGGAAACAGACACTCCAAAAATCTAGGCAATTTACTCAAGACTTCATACTTAGTAAACTGCTAGAGTTGAGATATTTGTATTCATGGGTCACTGCTTCTGCTATGTAAGTATATCTGAAATTTATTACAAAGCAGATCACACTGAGATATAAAAAAATAAAAAATAAACATTCCCCTTTGTCTCTGTTTCTCTTTCTTCTTCCCCTCTCATCTTTCTCTTTCCCTCTTCCCCTTCCTGCCTCTCTCCCTTTTTTCTCCCCATCCCCTGTTTTTTTGTCATGCTCTCTCCCCCTTTTCTCTCTCTCTGGCTTTCTCTTTCTCTGTCTCTCTCCCTCTCTGTTTTTTCTGTATCTCTTTTTTTATGTATCTCTCTGTCTCTAGTTCTCTCTCCTTCAGTATCTCTCTCAATATGTGTGTGTCAGTATATAGAATAGAATAGAATATATATTCCTAATTATATCCTAAGCCTGGGATGTTTTCCCAGAAAAAAAAAAAACTAGATATATGTATATTATGATATGTACATATATATTATATATGTAAACATTTTGCAAACCTAAAGCAACTTGTTATCGCTGGTTTTTAAAAATCAATATAGAAAACTTCCTCTGAGGAACTTTCTTTATTAATGTAGTCTAGGAACTTTCTTTTCAATGTATGGTTTTCAACTATTTCCTTTTACCCTGAGAATTTATACGGTTAATAACTCTAAAAAGGAGAAATCTGAACTTTACTCTTCCTAACCCTAAAACCAGCTCTCCATCTGTAAAGGGCAGGAACTTTGGAGAAATATACTTAAGGCTCAGTGTGATTGATTTATACAAACTGTTAACTAAGTGGAATTAATAAGACAATGGTTATCTAGTTTAGCATGTGAGTTCTCTAGTTCAGTATGATTGATTTAATCTTAGAACAAATAATGGTTCCCTAATGATACAATGATTGGTTTATACTCAGTATATACTGTAATGATGTAATTATAATAAAGCATATAAGCTGGGACAAACTCATCCAGAGACATTCCATCTCCCACCATCGTGGTGGCTGACCTGTCCTCCTTTATTTCTCCACTGAGACCAAGGGCCTCCAGAAAGCTAGCTGGATCCCAGGCAATGAGACAGATTGTGAAAGAGACAATAAAGACTTTTGGACTTTATCCCTAATTATTCTTGTGGTAATTATTCTGCTGAAACAAAAGCTGGTTTCGAGACCTCCAGAAAGCTAACCAGGACATTATACTATCCACCACAACATTGCCACTTTCTAAAGAAATGCATATCTAAATTTATGTAGCTACATATATATACCTAAGTACATAAAATATAAACCTTACAATATGGGTTAAACTTATGATAGAGACAATCATGCAATTTAAAACATATATGTAGGTGCTATATATTTATTTTTGATTTTTTATGATATGACATAATGATAAAAAATAAGAAATTATGTTATATTTTGTCTTTTCACATCTCAAAAGTTCTCTATGAAGCCATGCTTCAGTGTTGTAAAAATCTGTACATTGTTCCAAACAGCATGCCACATGAGAATGTTAGTGGGCTTTGATTAGGAGCCAAGATATAGTCGGTTTTCCTCTGATGCATCCCTATAGCAGAGAAACTTAAAATGAGTGCACACTGTTATCTGATCTGAAAACAACATAGCGTAATAACCAGAGGTCATCTTGCTGACAAAGTGTAGCAGCAGGAACAGTAGGTTCCAATGAGAAATCTGACAGAGATGCAGTCATGGCCGATAGGCTGCAAGCTGAGAACTTCTTTTGGTTAAGTGTACTACAGTAGATTTGACCTTGCCTCTGGGTACCAAAAAATTCATATTTTACATGAGCTATTCTATCTTAACAACCGACCTCAATCGTTCTCACTGCTCCATTCCGGTATCTTCACATCTTTTTTACGGTAGAGTTTCCTTAAAGCATATGATTATGTCATTGTGGTAATCATTTAGAATATTCTACAGAATAGGTAGCAGAGGCATAGTTCTTTTTATCCCCAGGTAGTGTCTTCTTTACTTGCAAATTTCTCATGACCTTAAATACCCATTGCTTTTCATTTTATCTCAGTGCCATTGTAAAGGAATGCTGAATGGTTTTGCCAGTGTGTAAAAGGGCAAAGTATCAAAGTACTTACTCAAGCTTCAGTCTTTTAGCTTAGTTATATAGATTTTTTTTTTTTTTAACGGCTATAGTAATTCAAATATGAGAGACACTGGAGTATAGTGAATACAGAGTTGCCCTTATCTCAGAAAGATCTTGATTCAGGTCCTGGAAAATCATTTAAACTCTTAGTGTCCCTAAACAACTCTTAAAAACTATTAGTTGCCAAGTGGATGTTGATCTGTGTTGGTATTAGAAGGGTTTTATTTTGCTTTGTTTTTCAGGAGTTTAAATGTCTGGCTGCAGTATATAGGGCAGTGAACTTGAATTCATTTCCTATCAAAATCTAAACCAGATTTTAAAATGGTCAAAATTACTTCATTATTGTTTTTGCTAGTAGGATGAAAGAAGTGTTACAGACAAGTTTATCTTAAGGCAAATTATTTGACCGAGATTCCCATGATGTGGTTTTATACAACACAAAGACATCTAGGCATGATAATAGCACAATGTTAACACAATTAGATGGATATTTCAGTTGTTTGCAGTCATGTCTGATTCTTTATGACCCCATCTGGGGCTTTCTTGGAAAAAATACTGGAGTGATTTGTCATTTTCTTCTCTAGCTCACTTTATAGATGAAGAAACTGAGGTAAACACAGTTAAGTGACTTACCACATATGATGAGCTGATCCAAAGCATCATTATTAATAACTCAGAAGAAACAAGTCGGATGTGATATGTACCTGCCTTTGGCCCTTTGCAATTGGACATTTGTATTATTGTCTGGAACGTAGGTGTAGATGACTTGCTTATACAGTATGCAGGATCACAAAGTTAAGAGGAATGACTAAGTAGCTTAGATAATAGGGTCAAAATCCAAAATTATAAAAAGTAGTTAAAAAATATGCGTCAATTTTAAGTGTCCCAAATCTCCTAGCATAAGAATTAGAGAGGATTTTAAAGGTCATCTGATTTCATGATTAGGAAAAGGAGGCTTAGAGAGCATAAGTAAATTATTTAAGATAACAACCTTAAAAAATCAAATTAGGAATTGAGCCTTGATTCAATGCCTTTCCCACATTACCATGTAATCTTTGTATACTCTCCAGTTTGTCAATTCTTTAAATTTTGCCCCCAAAACTTAATACCATACCCAAAAATAGGATATGATAGATATGACAAGGGCAGAGTATGTAGACATAATGACTTTACATATTCTAAACATCAAGCTTTATCTATCTATTCATTTATTTATTTGCTTGTTAAGACTCAGTCTTGCTATTTCTCCCAGGCTGGAACTTCATTGGTGTCTCAGTCTTGATTTCATTACTGAAAAGCACAGGAGCTTTGACCTGCTCCATTTTTGACCTAGTCTAATTTACTAATTCCCTAGACATTTGGATGACCCTCTCCTCCACTTCTAAGGGCTTACCATATCACAGCTGGATTTAATGCATATACTGCTTTTGAGCTCAAGTGATCCACCTATCTCAGACTCTCTGGTAGCAGGAATTTCAAGTATACCCTGACCATGCCTTGCCAGAGCATTCTTTTCTTAATGCAGCCTGAATTCACATTAACTTTTATGGCTACTCTGTATCACTATTGATTCTTACTGAACCAACATCCCTTTAAAATTCTGATGTCTTTTTCACATCTTAGACTTCTGCAGTTGTTTACTGTCATTTTAACCTCCAACAGGACTTTGCAGCTCTCTCTCTGCAGTCCCCTGCTAGTGGTTTATGACACAGAAGATAACAATCCTGCTGCTGCATTCTGAACTGGTCAGACTACATCTGCAGGGCTATGTTCTGTTCTGATGCCACATTTTAAGGATATTGTTAAACTTGAGAGTGTCCAGAGGAGGGCAACCATGCACAGTAAAGGACCCAAAATCACAACAAACACAAAGATCAGGTGAAGAAGAGAAGGATGTTTAGAATGGAGAAGGGAGGATTTGTGGAGGAAGGGAGGAAGCATTTGATAACTCATCATTTTTGTAAAGCTGTCATGTGGAGAAGGCATTAGATTTGTTCTACTTGTCGTCAGACAACAGAACAAGAAACAATGGGGAAATGTTGTAGGAGATAGATTTGAAATTGATTTTAAGGAAACAATTTTTTTGGTTATCATTGTTTAATTATTTTCCAGCCATATCCAACTTTTCATGACCTTATTTGGGTAGTTTTATTTTTGTTGTTATTTTTGGCAAAGATAGTGAAGTGATTTATTATTTCCTTCTCTAGTTCAATTTTTTTTTTTTTTTTTTTTTTTTTTTTTTAACAAATGAGGAACTAAGAAAAACAAGGTCAAGTGACTAGTCCAGGGTCACATGGCTAGTTAGTGTCTGAGACAGGATTCAAACTCAGGTAGATGAGTCTTTCTCACTCTAGGCCTGGAATTTTATCCCCTGTACCACCTAGAGTTGTCTTAAAGTGACTTTGGAAGGTAATTGGCTCCTCTTTGCTGAATCTTCAAAATGCCAGAAGTTGAGGTATGATATTTGGTTATCTATCAATTTATTGTAGAAATGATCCTTGTTTTTATCATGAATTGGTCTAGATGTTTTTTGAGTTCCATTCCAATTCTCTAATTCTATGATATTTGTCAAATAAACAAAACAAAGACACCTAACTCTTTGACCTTATGTAAACATGAACTGTTTTAAAAATAAACAAATAAAAACTTAGTGAATTCAACTATTTTAAAAACATCTTTAGCATCTTTATATCTTCCCTTTATAACCCCCTTAAAAACAAACAAAAAAAAAAACAAACTAAAAAGTCAATGTTATTGTTGCATATACATATAGCTATTACCTGTTTAATTCCCTGGCACCAATAGAAAATAGCAATTTTATTTATAGGGTTAACCTTATTCAAAATGTTATGCAACTATATTTGAAGGAAATAAAAGTGAATGATCTGATAAGTCAAAATACTCGAGTTATTTTTCAACTAATTTGAACATAAACATCAATGAAGCTATAGAAAACAGCATGCAGGAGATATTTCCTCTCCTTTTTTCATTAGAACTGTCTGGAATATGCTATATAATTCTTAAATTTTTGATAAATGAATTAACATTATTAATTCAAAAATGCTAAATAACATGCAGACAGTTATTGATCAAATACCAAAGTCAAAGAGATACTATACATGCAGTTAAATAGAAAATTTTGTTTTATTTCATTCATTATAGCTAATGTCTCACCACTCAAACAAGCAAGACCACTGAATAACAATAACAACAAAAGTGAGTAGTAAATAAAAACACAGTCCCTTTTTATGACAGCTATGAGTTTTATCTTCAAGATTACTAAATATTTTCTATTTCATCCCCATCTTTTTAAAAATTTTATCATGGTGTTTGGTGATAAAAGGGACATTTAGAGTTCTGAACTTGAGTATTTTTTATAATAGTGAACGCCTGCCAAGAAAGTTCACACTATCAATGTAGATAATCACTTCTTCTGTAACTTTTTGTCTTAGAAAGGTGACTATTGTTAAATATGAATATATTTTAATATTAAGTTCTACTTAAGAAAAAATATTTATATTGTATTTTGATATAACTTTTCACTTTAATCAACTTATTTGCCAAGTTTAGTTGATAGCACTTGTAGTCCATGATGATGTTGGGTCACTTAAGTTTGGGAGTTCTAAGGTAAAATAGAGCTAAGAGACATAAGATGTCCATACTAAGTCCATCACTAATATGATATATTACTAGGCTTAGAAAGCCATCTCAATATTATAGTAGTAAATGTTTAAAAATAATTTCTCTGGGAAAGAAAAAAATATATGCAGAAAATAATTTTAATACACATTATTCATACTTTCTTAAGTCAAGACTATCAATAAGACAATATATCAAGCACTTGCCAATTTCTGATCTATAAATGATCACTAAAAATCTTATACTCATTACTAAACTTGTTAGAACTGACTTCCTAATGATCCCAATCAAGCTACCTAGAGAGTGGCAAGCTAATTCAAGTGAGTAAAATGGAGAATGTTAAGATCTTCCATGTGGATGAACAGTGAGATTGAGTCCTATTGCTTTACTGCCAGTTTGGTAGATATAGGGAGACTTATTTTTATATTGATGGATAAATAGGTAGATAGATGGATGATAGATAGTTAGATGATGGATGGATGAATACAGCTACATACACACACACACACACACACACACACACACACACACACACTATGTGTACATTTTTTCCCCTCAAAAACTATGTATGTTCCTTGAAGGCAGGAGCTGTTTTATTTTTGTCTGTTGTCAACTGGACCAGAACTGGCTTCTGATCTGTACAAAGCCAGAGCTACACAAAGCAGACTAGAGACAGGTTTCATGTTATAAAGGAA
The DNA here is from genome assembly GCF_048593235.1 of Sminthopsis crassicaudata. Taxonomy (NCBI): domain Eukaryota; kingdom Metazoa; phylum Chordata; class Mammalia; order Dasyuromorphia; family Dasyuridae; genus Sminthopsis; species Sminthopsis crassicaudata. The sequence goes on from NC_133619.1 coordinate 106,595,153, forward strand.
GAATTCATGTTACAAAGACTGGAGTCACATAATGAAAGAGTTGGCTCATAATACAATCATTAGATTTTGAGAAAGTTCTCATGGATAGCATTTCTTGGGATAATATGGTGTTCTTGAGTCTTAGGGATTGTGGCCACCCTGGGGAGCATAGAACCATAGTTGTGTGGTGGGAATGGGAGTGCAATATCTGTCAGTGACAAGGAAGAGAAATTATGAACATGTGGTGGATAGCCCTGGGAAATAAGGGGAGCTAAATTCCTTAGTGACATTTAGCCAGAGGGCAAGATCATTACAGGGTACAAAGGATTATTGTTATGCCAAACTCAGGGCCTGCTTTCAGAGCCTTATCTCTGAGAAACAAGGTATCTCCAAAATATTTCCACACTATGTACAATCAGTATCCTGGCACAGTGCATAGCATTGTCTTACCTGGCATATGATACTTTGCTTAAGAAATATTCATTTATTAATTTATAGGAGAAACCTGTTGTTCGAAAGAAGATCAGAATGATTCAAAAGATTGATAGACTACTGGACAACATTCATTTAGATACAAGATGTAACTTTAATTGTATTTGTTTTAAATCAAAGACATAGATAACTTATTATAGTTATATTATCAACTACTCCAAAATGTAGAAAGATGTCCATGTCCTTGCATACTTAGTCATCCCCCCTTCCCCTATTAGATCCAGCCCCTCCAATATAGGGAAGGAGATAAGAATAAGATTAAAAGATTGAATATGATAACCACTGTATAGAAAACAAAACAGTAGAGCCATGGAGGAATTCCCCTTGTAGCTGCTAATAGTTCTTACAGGAAATTTTGTTGTTGTTGTTCTTTTATTTCAGTTTTGTTTGAGTCTTTGTGACCACAATTAGATTTTTTCAGCAAAAATGTTGAATTGGTTTGCCATTTTCTTCTTCAGGTCATTTTACAGGTGAAGAAACTGAGGTAAACCGGATTATGTGATTTGTGATTTGCCAAAGGTAACCCAGCTAGTAAGTGTCTGAGACTGGATTTGAACTGAAAAAAGCTAAAATCAAAAACTATTTCCAGAAAAAAAATGGGTTAGCTATGCATATTCACTTTCTCTTAGTTATGCAAGCAGAACCACTTTTTTATTCATCCTTTGTTGTCTTGACTTGTGTCTAAGTTGTATTTAAGTGAGGCAGATTTGTACAAAGTTGTCAGTGTCACTCTCTCTTCTGAAATTATTGAAGTCCAATGGCAAGACAAAAGTCAAGATGGCAATGGTCCAAAATGTAGTGGCACTGCATAGGAAACTACAAAACACAAATACACAAACACAAAACACACACACAGAGCAAAAAACAAAAAGGATATCTGTGAAAACATCTATTAATTCTTAAAGGTGTAGTTATGATACATGCCACATCACAAGTGACTGTATTCCACCAGTATTGAAAATTAAGAGAACTGGAAGATATCCATAAATTAGCATAAAGAAAGCTAATCATTTTTGAGCAATAAGAAACAATTTCTCTAACTCAATTCCATTTCGATCACAGTTTCTACAATGACCTGTGTATTTTTTTGGTACACATTAATATTTGTCCAGATGAAAAGAAAGGAAGGAATACCAGAATTTGTATGTATTACTTAAATTAAAACATTGTATTAGAATAAAAATATTTGAAAGAAAATTGGACTTGAAAAAATACATTAGTAACCTGGAAAGAATACTAGACTTAGAAGAAATGAAATCAGAGTTGCAATACAAGCTCCATTTCTCATAAACCTTAGCAAGTCTCTTTCCTTCTTCCTCATCTACAAAATGAATAGTTGGACGAAATAATCTAAGGTCTCCTTCAGCACTAAAATGATATTATAAATATATGATCTGTTAGAAAAGGCCCTGCATTAAAACGAGAGGATAATGTTGAACAAGTGATTTTTCTGTATGTTCCTAAATTCCCTCATCTATGAAGTGCAGAAAATATAAGGAACCTGATTCCTTGTTAACTGTTTAACTGACTTTTCAATCCTGGATTTACTCTTCCTCTCATAAATCTGAATCTATGTGGGTATATTTTTGAATATAAGAATTTGTTTCATTTGGTTTGAACCCCCATCCAGTTTCCTGGGAAAATTTAAAAGTTTAAAAAATCCACTTGCATTTTACGGACCAGACAGAAGGCATCTATTGAAATAGTGCAACCTTTGGGTAAACGATACAAGGTGAAATAATAAAATTCATATTGGTGTATGTGTATGTATGCATATACAGGTATATGTATATACATATTTACCTACATATCTTTATGTGTATATTTATGTATGAATATGTGAATATATATTTTAAAACTCATCCTTTATCCTACCAGAAGATCCTGAGAAAGTAGATTCTCCAAGACTCATGCCTTTGAAATGAGGGACAATCTTTCATCAAAATGTCTTCTTCTGAATATAAAATGAGGCAGAGAAGCCAAGAATGCAGGCATGCTTGCTGTTGCTGCTTGATTGAATATTGCACCTACAGCATAATGTTTTTTTCTATTCTTGTGAGATCATTTCTTTGTCTTTGAGAATTCTAGGGAAAATGTTGAGTCAACTGGGTTTTGGAATATTACAATTATAATTTTTAAAAAACCCTCAAATTATAACTTTTAAAAAACTCTCACAGATATTTAGCAGCTCCTTCCCCCTCAGAATCATCCCACTATATTCTTTTTTTCCCCATTCCTAATAATATTCTTATTATTCTCTCATGTAGGGCTTCAGGCATTTGGTATTATAGAGTCTTTGGGACATTTTCCAATAAGCAATCACTCTCTTGGGCCCAGGAATTCTCAAATTCATTCTGTCCTACACATTTAGCAGCTATGCCTGCTACATAATGTTGGCAGTATTTTTCTTTATTGATTAATACTTTGTTATATATGACTATGTATACTGCCGACCCCTCTGATCAAAAGCTTCTGTCATTGTATTAGATCTTGGAGATATGAATAGACTCTGGAGTTGGGAATTGCTTTTTTAAAATAGGCTTTGATTTTTCTAGTGACTTTGCTCTTAAAAGGGAGAAATTGCAAACCATTCCACTTTCTTTGCCAAGAAAACCACAAATGGGATCAAGAAGAGTCACAACTGGACAAGAAACATCCAGTATCTCTCAATTCTCATGAGGAGCTGAAATGAACAAGTATTTCATTTTCAAAGAGTTGAGAACCTAGCTATAGAGACTCAAATATCGAGGAAGTTAATGACATATGATATGACTAGTCACTACACCAAAAATAATGGGAAGAAAATTGGGAAAATACACGTCTTTTACTTTCTTTTGGAAAAAATTCTCAAAACTTACTTTTTCAGGTTGGTTACAGCCAGGGTCATATCATTCCTACTTCTGGGGCTCTTTGTGAGAGGTACAATGGAAAAAGCATTGAATTTGGATTCAGAAGTCAACTTCCAGACCTGCCTCTGTCAGCTAACGCTTATGTGACTTTGGATAAGTTCTCTAGGCCTCTGTTTCCTTATTCATAAAATGAGGGAAGGTTTGACTGCATAGATACTAAGATATCCTCTAATTTGGATCTTTTGCTATTATAATCTTATATTTATATGGAACTAGACATTTCTTTGAATGTCCTTGTGTTTACATATTTTCATTAAATATTCTACCCTTCCTTACCAAGAAAAGTTATATCTATGTCATTAAGTGTCCAAGAATCCAATTGTTAAAAACTTTCCAAAATACATTGATTGTATAGAGAGTGGGTAGGGACAAAAGAGGTGGAATTTGAACCTTTATGGTGTTTCCTAAAATAATGTTCATAATAGATGATAGATGGCATATAATAGAATACCAGCATAGGACTTTAAAAGATATGAGTGTTAGAATAGGGCTAGATAAGATAGCCTGTAAGAACATGTATAACCCTACAATAAAAACATAGGAAGAAGAATCTGGTTCCTAACATTCAACATATTGCAACAGTCTCCACCATCCTTCATGCTTCTCCATCTTCCTGCTTATTTAGTACAATTGTGCAGAAATTCATGTTCCTCTTATACATATATATATATATATATGTATATATAAATAGATACTGCATGTATATATACATACAGTATCTATTTTTCATTGTTTTTTTCCATGTGTTACAAATTATTATCTTTTTAAAATCAGTGATCAGAGGATTTAGAGACAAAAGGACCCTAGTGACCATCTAGTCCAATCTCTCATTTTAGAGACTGGAAAAATCTCAGAGTAGTGATTTTTCCATGTTCACATAGATAGTAAAAAAAAAAAGATTCATTATTAGAACTCATGTTCTCAAAAATACAAATACAATATGCTGTGATGCTTTTGATTCCTTCTATTCTATTTATAATTCATGTAGTCTATTAATATTTATTCTATTTATAGAATATAAATATTTTATTTATTCTCTCTCTATATATAGATATATTCTATATATTCTATTTATAACTTTATTTCTAGTCTCTGATGCTAACTTCATGTTACAAGGCAAGTCCTTTAACATTTCAGTGTCTTAAGCAAGTTGTACACTGAGAGAAGTTTCCTCACCTGGAGCCTGATGGGTGAGAACTCAATTTAGTCAGTCATATTTTGGTGTCATGCATATACACAAATGAATCCAGGTATTTCTGACTGCTCCCTCTGTACATTATCAGAAAGCTATTAGCATTCATCAAGAAATTAAAAAAAAAAGTATTACTTGTAATTTATACCAATATTCAATTTTCAAAAGTGGCACCCAGATATTTGTGTGGAGAGTGGATGATTAGGTTGGGGAAAGTTTCTTTCTAAGAGATCTATCTAATCTCAAGAGATTAGTGAGAATAGATAGTGAAATCCCTTGATAATAAGCCATGTATTTCTGATCCATAAATGAATCTAAACTTTTTTACTCTGTTCATATATTCTGCCTGTGCCACTTTTTAGCATAAACTCCATATGGTTTCACTGACTAAACCAATTATCATAGCTTATTCATTGAAAACATTTACAAGTCATCAGTTTCATCTCTACTATATTAACCTCAAAATAAAATGGCAACTTTGTTGCAGTTCCTTCCTCTCGTAATATACATGACATCCCATGTAAAATGGCATATGTATTCATAGGAAAATAAACTCATAATCTGCAGAATACCACAGTTTTCAGCCTTTCAGACAAACATTGTTAATTTCTCTTGGACTCTGTGGTTGAGGAGTTCTGCTTATTTTGATGCTGGCTAATAAGAAATGATTCAATAATGTGTGTTGTGTTATTGTGCTAAAAGTGAAACTAAGTCATTAGGTAGACAGTTTTGTGATGAGTAAAAATAACACCTCAGCAACACCATCTGGATGCTTTTAATTAAACATAACCTTCAACTAACTTAGTTCATTTTCAACATTCAATACTTCTGCAATTTTCACTTGTTTCTCAATAGTTCAACTATTTTTCTCTCCCAGTTCATAAACTAAAGGGGGAAAAAATAGGGCCTATTTAACAACTTTAATTATAAGAGCTTGCATTTATACACTTTAAAATTTACTAAGATTTCCTCACAACAACCTTTGAGATAGTAGCTCACGTTTATACAACGTTGTCATTTAGTGAACACTTTTTTTTTTTTTATAACATTCAATTTTTAAATTTTGCACTCCAAATTCTCTCTTCATTTCCTCCCTCATCCATTAAGGAAACAAGAAATGTAATACTCATTGTACATGTGAAGTCTTGGAAAAGATATTTCTATTTGACTTTTTTTTAAAGCTAAAAAAAATACAGAAAATAAAATCAATGTGCTTTGATTTACACTGAATCCTTGAGAATTGTCTTGGATCACTGTATTGATCATAGCAACTAAGTCTCTCATAGCTGATTATCTTCACAGTAATGCTGTTACTGTGTACAATATTCTCCTGACTCTGCTCATTTCATTTTGCATCTGTTTATATAAGTTTTTTCCAGGTTTTTCTGAAACCATTCCCTTCATAATTTCTAACAGAATAATATTTCATTATATTTATTCTATTACATTCCATTATATATGTTTAGATATTCTGTAGAGGGCCAGAACTCTGGAGAAGTATATTTGAAACAAGCTATTAACTCAGTGGAATTGATGAGATAATGGTTCTCTAGCTCACTTATATACTTAGTACTTAGTATGGAGATATAATGGTTCTCTAGTTCACACATTTCAGTATACTGTAATGACAATTGTAATAGGGTAAATAAACTAGGGACAAAGTCAGACTCAGGGGAGACTGGTTGAGACTGTCAGATTGTCAGACTGCTCAATGAGACTAGGTCAGACTGAAACTGGGGCAGACTATGACAGACACAGACTGTGTAAGAGGCAATAAAGACTTTGCACTATTCTTGTCCATTCCTGTGTCTATCCTGCTGAGACCAAGGCCCTTCTGGAGGACCTCCAGAAAGCTAGCCTGAACATTACATTTTGATGCTCAAAGTGGGGTATTCCCCATCTCCTGACCCTCCCCTTTCAATTTCACCTTCCTGGGTAGAAGGAGGAAGAGGAGGGGGAAGGGTAGTGACACTATTAGCATCACCTGTGCAGGAGTTTTGTCCACCCCCTATGACAGATTACAAAGGGCACTAATTAAAGCTAAAAATGAAGGACAGGTTATATCTGATTTAAAAATAGAAGCATAACCTGTGATTAAAGAGTTTGACTCTTCAGGTCAAGAAAAAAGAAAATACACTCCATGTAATTTATAAATCATGAAAGATCTGAAAAGGGCTGGCACTCTTTATGGGTCTACAGAGTCTTATGTTAAGATGTTATTAGAGAATTTGGCTTTTTAAATTTTAACCCCTAATGATTGGAAATCTATAGCAAGGACATGTTTAGAACCTGGACAAAACTTGTTGTGGCTTTTTGAGTGTAATGAACTCTGTTAAATACAAGCCCAATGAAACAGACAAGCTGGAATTAATACCATTCCTTAATTCATAGGTATTCTCTTAATTTTTAATATTTTGCTACCATAGAAAAATTGTTGTAAGTATTGTTGTACAAATAGATTATTTTACTTTTTATTTTATCTCTATAGCGCTTTTGAAAACTTTAAATTTAATGAAAAAATAGGAGAGGAGATATGTTTACCAGAAAACTTAACAATTGGCTTAAGTTTCTAATTTATGTAACATACTTCCTAAAATAAGTAGTTTCTTCTACTGTTATTTTTAACTTTGGGTTGGCAATTTCTTATTAAGATGTCAATTTTTAATACCTAAGATACCTTTCCTATAATTAGAGAAAACTCCCAGCAAATAGCATTAAATTACCTTAATCAGATAGTCCTTCATACAAGGCATCTTCTTTTCCTAAATTTTAAAAGGGACTTCCTGCTAAAAGATAATTTTTTTAAGGTTTTATAGTTTTAGAATAAGATAACTCTATTAAAATAATATATCTATTTTTATAAATCAAAAATTCTAAATAAGCCAAATTCCAAACTATTTCAAGTATTTGTAATTGTTACTCATTACAGCTTAATCAAATTCTCCCTCCCCTCTATACTTTGACCAGATTGAAGCCTTTTAATGCTGTATTCTAAAGTCAGATACCTCCCAGTGGTTGTGTGTTGTCTGGATATTTCATGTAAGCTTAAATATCTTTGTATTTTCTTTTAGCCTCTGGCTATAGTTCATGCTTGAGAATTTATGCTGGAAAAAAAAATTAAATTTCCTTCCTAGGTGTTAACCCCATTCTTTGGGAACTCCTCATCTCTTCTATGGTAAAATGTAATTTTATTTAAATATTATCTCTTGTTTAAGAGGTAAGAAAAAAATCCCACTAGATTTGTGGTTTTATTAGCATTAGTAACTCCAACTTACACTCTTAGAGAGTTATGAAAACACTGACAGGTCCAAATGACTTTTTTTTTTTTTTTTTTTTTTTTTTTTTGCTGAGGCATTTGGGGTTGAGTGACTTGCCCAGTGTCACACAGCCAAAATAAGTGTCTGAAGCTAGACTTGAATACATAGATCCTCCTGACTTCAGGGATAGAACTCTATCCACTACACCAACTACCTGACTCATCATATGAGTTTCTTAAAGCCAAGCAATCAGTAAATAAATCAGAGAGAGTATTTGAATCCAGCTCTTCTAGCCTCTAAGGCTAGCCTTCTATCTTCTATGTTACTGTGCCTCTAGCTTATAAGAAAAAATAAAATTAATTAGATAGAAATCTGGGCCTTTCATATAATCTGGTTTTTAAAAAGTCTCTTTTTTGTGAAATCTATCAGATTCCATCAAAGGAGGGACATATTCACAGAAGATGTATCTCTGGTCTCACATCTTTGAAGAGATAAGTTTTACATCACTCTTATGTCATGTCTCTTATGCCCTTTGGTATGGGGATCTGGATGACTTCCACAGCTTCCATCACATTTTCCATCTCTCTGCTTTTAACATAGCTTCCTCCTTCCTCCCCAGTTTTTTCTTTCTATAATTTTGATTCCCATCATTGCTTTCTGTCTTATACTGTAATGTTGGAGAAACTGAGGTAAGATAGAGATTAGAGAATTTTTAATATTTGCATGTTGCCCCCAGGACTAATGTCTCAAAGCAACCAGCTGCTAACGTGAGTTTCCCCTGAAATAGATATAGATATAGATATAGATATAGATATAGATATAGATATAGATATAGATATAGATATAGATATAGATATAGATATAGATATAGATATAGATATAGATATAGATATAGATATAAATACACACATGTGGCTCTCAGCCACAGGGGTAGACCAAAGCAGGGGGGAGTCAGAGCACTGAGAGTAGGAACAGACTATCAATCCTGTTCTGACAGGGTGGAGGGTGAGGACCATAAATTCTTGATGATTTAGAAGTTAGGAGTCAGGAAGTCTGAATTCCTCCTTAACTTGAGTTTACACATTTACAATTTATAGCCTTAGAGTAAGTAGCCCTAAGTTATATCAGTCCTAAAGATCAGAAGGAAGGTTGCAACTAGGGGGATTAAGCAGAACAATTAAAGGAACTGAGGCAGAACAATTTAGGGAAACTGAAGCAGGACCATTAGGTTAACTGAGGCAGGACAATAAAAGGGAACTGTGGCACAATACTTATATTGTCTACTCAAGCCCACCTTTTGGTTTTATTTTCCCATCTTCTTACAATTGTAGTTGTCCAAAAGCTGAGCCAGAGCCCAAGGCAAGGGAATCAACAAAAGCAGCAAAAGCAGCAATTACTACTATAGCAATCTCTAGTTTCAGTTTGTGAAAGGAATATCACTGGAGTAATTAGGCTAATAAGGGTTTTTTAAAAAGTCGACTAAATCAACAATGAACAAAAATCAAAATGAAGATTCTTGAAATTTGTGAGATTATGTATGGCTTAATAAAATCACAGATCATTTTTTTTGTGAGATCCTAGAAAGAAAACAAATTAAATAGGGGGGAGTGGTGCATGTAATCATTAGAATCACTTTACTCACTGATTTAGTCAAATAAACTGTATTTTTAAATTAGGAGAAAGGCTGGCTAAACAAAAACAAGGGTATAATCTTTTAGTTATATGTATGCAACAAGAACAAGAGTCCTGAAATATGAAGGGAAAGAGGATAAGTTAGATGTGAGTACCATGTACTGTACTGGATCAGCTTGAGTTCCTGAAATCAAGTTTGCTTGGGGCAATAGAACTATTAGAGAAAGGGGTATGAAGAAGGATACAATCAATCAAGAAGATGCAATTTTCCACTTTAAAAGAAAGAAAATGATTTCCTTTTGTCATTTTTCTGCTTTAGAGTTTTGGGGTTTATTTTTAAGATTTTAAATACATAGTATTCAACTTAGTAATATGATCAACAGAATAAAAAATTATTTAGTGGTCAAACATTATGCAATATTTAGTGGCAATGCAAAATTTAGCGGTCAAATATTGTGCAGCAAAAGAGAATCAAGCACAGGATTGGAATATTTTCATAAGGAATAAGCAGGAGGAAAACATTTGGAACATTGTGTACTGCTCAGGTAAGGCAGCCTTATCCCTGCAAGCAGGGGAATCTGACACCTAGAAGACAAGGAGAAAGCGGAACTATGCAGGAAGTGAAAGGCCTCTAAACTCCCTGTAGTAGAGAAAGAGATATTTTATACCTTTATCCCTTTACTGGCAAAATAGTATGTTCTTAATAAATTGTGTTGAATTTAAATGGCTTTGGGCTACAAATCAGGCAGATAACTATTGTTGCAAACACTCTTAACTGGGGGGAAATTAGCCTGACAAGTACCTAAGAATGAGCAGAAATTTATAGTCAGGGGAAACCTGTTCAAATTCAAAGTTGCAGCTACAAAACTGCGAGCAAATCACTTATCTCTGACTCTCAGTTTTCTTATTTATAAAACAATATGTCATTTTGAGAATAAAAAAGGTAATGAACATATTTTGCCAACTTTTAAAGTACTGAGCTCAACATGATTAATGTGTAAATATGTTTAACATGATTGTACATGTATAACCAGTATCAGGTTCCTGTCTTGGAGAGAGGGGAGGGAAGGAAGAAAGGGAAAAATAATTGGACCTCAAAATCTTACAAGGATGAATGTTGAAAGATATCTTTACATGTAATTGGAAAAGAATAAAGTATTATCAAGTTAAAAAAGAAAGAAAATACTATGCTCTAAATAGTTTACCTGATCTGCCCCATCCCAAGGAAAAATGCTTATTATACACACTTCCATGTGAATTTAATTAATCTGCTCTGAGTACCAGCTACACAGATCATAGAGAAACTACTCAAACTGTTTTCTTCTAGCTATGCATAAGACTGAAAGGAATGATACTTAGAAGGGGAAGAGTAGAACTAAGAATCATGCTGTGAGTTTGGGAAGGCTTTTAACTAGAGACTTCATTGGTCCCAAAGGGAGAAGCAAATCCAGGCAGAGCTCTGTCTTTCTGTCTCTTTGTGTCTGTATCTTTGTCTTTATCTGTCTTTTTGTCTCTCTCCATTCCCTCCCTCCACAACTATCTTATTCCTTCTCCCAACCCCAATTTGTCGCAGATGTATAGATATTGCTACTGAATTAGATCAGAAAATACAAATAAGGGATAATTGTGTCCTAAATCAATGTGAAAAAATATAAGTCTTTGACTTTTTGGAAAAAGACTGTGTGTGTATGCACATGCATGTGGGTAAGTATGTGATATACAGTGTATGTATATATATATATATATATATGTATATATATGTATATATATACTTATATATGTTTGTAAGAAGAGATGATTATATACGTATGTGTGTAAGTGTGTGTATATATATATATATATATATATATATATATATATATATATACACACACTCTTTTTAATTGACTGAAGAGAATAAGAAAATGATCCCCTTTCATGGGTTATCTACACATAAAATGACAAGCTTATCCAGGAGTAACACAGTCCAACAATGAAGTAGTCAAATTACAGAGGACTCCAACTTGGAAAACTGAGAATTCCAGTTCCAAAGATTGACCCAAGGTCTTCAAAAGAATCGATTAAACAGAAAGAAAAGCTCTGAAGTTCTGAGTGATTGTACTAGAAACTCTAGACCTTCATAAATAATTCTAGTATCTTTAGGAGTAGTATTATTCAAACATTCTCTGGGGTCCTATCTAGACAGAGCAAGTGGTAGTTGAAGTAGCCTCAGAGGACAAACATTGTAATATATATTAATATAAGGTTAGTATATTAATATATAATACATATATGATGAATGAAAAACCCAAGAGACAAAGTTTCTGGGTAATTAATAAATTGATTTATTAATCAAGCTAGTTAATATTCAATAAATTGACCAAAGGCAATTAGTGGAGATATTTAATGCCTTAAATATATTTTTTGAAAGATAATGCCCCTGATAGAAGAAACCAGTGCAATCTGATGAAGAATTAATGAAGTAGTAGATATATTAATGACGTAGGCTAAAAGTCTTTAACTCCCCCTAGGGAGAATGTAGCTAAATCATAAGACTCAGTCACCTCTTCAATCTGGCCAGAGGAATCCATTTCTACCCAGAGCTCTCTGGTTGTTTATATCCTTCATGAGCTAGTTTCTCCTAACTTCCAACAGAGAGCTGCAAGGACATGGATAATATTTGGGGTCTGGGATTCACCTAGATTAGATACTAAATCTAAAAAAGAAGTATTTGGGCAATCTCATCTTGTCCATCAGAGACTAAACTGGATTATAAGACTGGTTCCTGAATGAAGAAATAGAAAAAAAGCTTAATCCTACTTTAATAATTATTAATATAATAGAAAAATATGCTCTCTCATAGATGTGTGTATGTATATGTATATAACATACATTCACATATGTATACTCATTCATGTCTTTTTATATATGCACATACCTATATGCATTAGACATATTGCTATATATGTAGAAGTGCATATTTATATGCATATCTCATACAATATATGCATGATATGCTATATTATATATATATATATATATATATATAGACTGCATTGTATATATTCATGTATGTGTGAATATAAGCCAAACATAAATATGTAAACACACATAAACATGTATATAGGCATATATGTAAATACACAAAAAAGTCATGTGTGTTTATATATAAATATATTTTACATGTGATATGTTATATTCATAGAATATAGATTCACAAATTAAGTTAAAAGCCATTTTAGCCAATAGCACATTATACAAAGCAACAAAAAGATTATATGATGATCAACTGTGATAAATTGGGCTCTTTTCAACAATGAGGTGATTCAAGATAATTTCAAGAGACTTGTACTGGAAATTGCCATCCACATCCAGAAAGAGCTTAGTATTTTCATCTTTCTTTTGTTGATATTGTTTCTTTGATTGTTTTCTTCTATTTTTTCCCCTTTTGATCTGATTTTTCTTTTGCAACATGATGAATATGGAAATATATTTAGAAGAACTGCACATGTTTAACCTGTATCAGATCGCTTGCTATCTTGGGAAGGAAAAAGAGGGAGAAAAATTTGGAACACAGGTTTTGCAAAGGTGAATATTGAAAACTATTGTTACATGTTTTTTTGAAAAATTAAATTATATTTATAATTTTTAAAAAATAAAACACATCTTAGAGGGAAATTAAGACCCAGAGAGACTATGTGAAATGGGGGAGAGAGAGACAGAGACACAAAGAGACAGCAAAGGACAGAGACAAAGAGAGAGAGCCTGAACTAAACATATGGAAGATATAAAAAGTTCATTCATTTAATTATTTCCATTATTTGGGTTCAGTTTTCTTTCTTGTAACTTGGTTTCAGGGTGTGTTTTTTTTTTTTTTTTTCTGTGAAAGGATTGATATTCCCATAAAAGGCATTTCATTATATATTGCTTTTCTAGATACTCCAGTGTAAAACATTCATGTAAATACACAATCACATATTCCCATATGGCATAAATAGCCACTTGAAATTTTACCTTTGTCACAATTGTAATAATTTAAAATATTTCAAAGAAAGTTTGTCATTATATATTATTATAAAACTTCCCCAACTCTCAGAGAATGGTAATTTTGAATACTTTTCTTCAATTTGCATTTTTTTCTGCGAAGATAATTTCTATAATTAGCTTGCATTACATTTCTGTAATGCTTTGCTGTCTTTAAATCAATATCACTCTAATTTTATTCTTACAAAACATGAGTTTGAAGTGCACATATTCTGACTCTACCTTTTATTAATAAGGAAACTGTATGTTTCTAAAACAAAGAGAAACTTTTTGAGAAAAAACTTTTGATGAAGTTAAAGGAAGAGCTCCAAAACACAATGTGTATATGTGTATGTGTGTATGTGTGTATGTTTTGTGTGTGTATGTGTGTGTGTGTGTGTGTGAGAGAGAGAGAGAGAGAGAGAGAGAGAGAGAGAGAGAGAGAGAGAGAGAGAGAATGAGAGAGAGAATGAGAGCGAATTAACATTGAAGTAGCCAAGAGTACTCAAGTCTGTCAACCTCTAACTTCCATATAGGCATCTTGCAATGCTCTTAATCCACTCAGATATTTGGTGATTGGCTGGTTGCTCATATTCCTCTTTTATCTCTGCCCTGGGCCTTCAAATTCTTATCTTTGTCTTCCATTCTGTAAGGAAGACTATTTTCTGTGGTCTGGTTTCGTTGCTTTAGTCTGGAAGCATACTGTGAGTTAGAACAAAGACCAATAGGCTTCTGGGAAATGAAGGTAAAACAACTCTAAACAAATCCAAAATGACTGGTCACTGAAGACAGGCTTTCCTTGAAAGGACCAGCTGCTTTTTAAAAAAAATATGTATATAGTAATTTGTGGGGTTTGTTTTCTTTGCAATTTATTAATACTTAGGAAGAAGAAAGGAATGTAAGTAGTGTAGTGCCAAAGGTATGAGAACGGAATTTAGAGTGGGTAGCATTTCAAAAATTTCTTTGCCAGGATTCTCAGGGACTAAACAGTATTCATACAAGCAAAAAGGCATCCAAAGTAAGCCAAGTTTATTAATAAACTACATTCTCCTATATGCATATTCTATTATTGATCAATATATAATTATACTATCTACCAATAATTCTCAGTCCTACAAGATATCTGTGGTAATGAAGAAACTCAAAAAGCAAAATAAGTTGAAGGCAAAATTGCTAATATTTTTTAAAGTACAGAAATGACCTTAGCATTTAATCCCTGGAAAAGCCACATAGACTTGGGATACATCTTCTTTAGAATCTAGGAATCCAGGAACATTCTTTTTTACTCAGCTCAGAGAGTAAATTCCATCACTCACATGCCAAAACTCACTCATCACTCACACCCAAACAATTTGAAAGATTAAGGGAAGGCAATTACATAATCATGTGCTTTCTCTACTGCCTTTCTATTCCCCTGTTTGATAACCTACCTGCCTTCTGTCTCTTTTAGCCTTTTGCTATGCTATGTAGTTTTTCTTGTGGGTTCTTAGATCCTTTGTTGCACTACTGTACTATAAGTACTGGAAGAAAGACAGTAGTAATAAACAGAAGAAATTGTTTAAAAAGATTATCATTAAGGAAACTACAATCTAGAGGAAAAAGAGAAAACATACACAGGGAAAAATAGGATACAAATTTAAATATGATTAGTATGTAAGAATTTAAAGTGCCATGATATCAGATAAAGGAACTTTTCAGCAGAAACTATTAGGGAAAGATGATGTGGGAGTTCTCATTAACCTGTGTCTTAAAGGATAAGTGGGATAGAATCAAGCAGAGATAGGAGGAGGCATTTCGGTTGCATTGCTTATACAAAGAAATCATAGCTAAAAGAAAAAGGCATGCAATTGAGGAATAAAGTAATCTGGTTTATAAAGGGCCATAGAGGAAGAAGAGTATTGCATTGGAAGACTGTTAAGATAGCACTAAATTGTGAGTGACCTATTCCATTCTCATTTACATAATGGTGATAATTGGAGCCATGAGAGTGTGGGAGTGGAGGAGATCCCATGGTGACAGTATAAGAAAGAGTAAAAGAATGGTAAATTATAGGCAATTCTTAACATCGTGGATAATGCATTGGGCTTGAAGTCAAGAAGGCATGACTTCAAATTCTCCCTTAGACACTTACTAGCTATGTGAAGTCATTTAACCTATACTTGATTCAATTTTCTTTACTGTAAAATGGAAATAATAATATCACCTGTGGTAGTTAGTTAGGTGGCACAATGGAGTGCCAGACCTGGAGTCAGGAAGTATTATTTTCCTGAGATTAAATCTGGACTTGACATATTTAAATGACAACTAGATGACTAGTTGTGTGACTCTAGGCAAGTCACTTAATCTTGTTTTTTTCAGTTTTTTTATATGTAAAATAAGCTTGAGAAAAAAAAAGAAAAAAAAAAAAAAAAAAGGTAAACCAAGTCCAATATCTTGCCAAAAAACAAAAAAACAAAAACAAAACAAAAAACAAAAAAAAAAAAAAAAAAAAAAAAAAACCTAAAGGAGTCACAGTCCTACACAATTGAAAAAAAAAAACAAAACAAACAAACAAACAAACAAACAAAACTGACTAACAACAATGGGAGTGTTGGAGGGCTCAAATGAGATAATATTTGTAAAAAAATCACTTAGCATAGTACCTGGAGCCTAGTATAAAATTGTTCCATCCTTTCTTTCCTCACCTCAAATAAGATTTATTAAAGCTTTGATTTACTTGGAAATTGATTCGGCATTGATTTTAGGGTAAAATACAAAATTTTCTATTTAAGCATTCAAAGTCCTTCATAATTTGTCTCCAATTTACCTTTAAACTTACTACACATTACACTTCTTTGCATTATATATAGACTATAAAAGATCTATATGCAATCATATAATTGAAAAGATTTTTGTGTGAAAATTTAATATGAAAAATTTCATATAAAAAAGGATTATCTTTGTTCTTCTTTGCCTTGAGGAACAGAAAAAAGGACAAGTTAGTGAAGTCACAAACGAACAGCTTTTAACTCAAAAATAAAAATAAGTTCCTTTGTAATTAATTAGCATTGACCCAAAGTAGAAAGGACTGCTTATGAACTCCTTGTCACTAATAGTCTTGAAGTGAAAATGAGATGAGTACTTGTTGTGAATGTTTTAAGCAGGTTTTATGGTTTGTTTTGAGGATGTACAAGATGACTACTGTGGTCTCCTCAGCCTCTAAGCTTCTATGACCCTTTGAAGTCAAAACAGAATTGTCAAACATGATTTATTTTTCAGATCAAGTAATTAGATCAGTTAATCAATTTCCACCGGATAAAAAATTCCTTATCTCTAAAACTTCATATGATCTTTCCCTCCTAATTTCATTTATCTCTCTATAACTCATCAGCCCCAAATATGAAACTTCATTGGTACAATGAGAATGATAGTTTAGAAGCTACTTCCATCAAAAATCAATTAATCACTTGATCAATATTTATTAAGCACATGATATGTGCCTGTCACCATACTAAATTTGAGTCTGGGACTTCTCTTATTTTTGTCATTTTATCCTTAATTCCTAGCACAGTGAATGGTATATAATAAATAATCCATAATTTTTTCTTTCTTTCCATGCAAGACTTAATTAATTCCAATCTTGAATTCATGCATAAAAGTAGTACGATTGCAAAATTCACATTTAGCACTTACCCTCTTACACTGTAAAACCAAGGATAAAGGCTCTGCTCTCAGCTGGATACTGTTGTTGTGACTTCTATATGTTTATATTTCAAACAGACTTTGTTCAAATTCAAGGCTATTCTGATTTTTTTTTTTAAATAAAGGATGCTTTTTAGTAGGGGCCAAATTATAGAGATTCTCAGAGAAAGGCATAAAAAAAAAAAAAAAAAAAAAGTTTTCCTCAGATAATCTATAATGTGACCTCTGTAATTTGAACTGTACTTTTCATCAACCCCACTGTGGCCTTGAGTAGACATAAGAAATGTAAACAAGGTGTTTTCAGAACAAGAAAGCCATCCTTAGGTGAAAAAAGAAAATTGAACTCCAGCATTGTAGCTTAGAGATATAGAGAAATGAAACTCCATGTTATTTCTTTTTAAATGAGGAAGGTTACCAGTCTCTTGGGTATGGAAAAGTAGAGACAAAATAAGGCAAGGCATTCTGGTTTTTTTCCTATTTTTTTTCTCCAGAAAACATACTAATTAAAAATATAATTTGCTATAATTAGAGAAAATGCATGCTTACTTTACAGTGGATACAAAACCTTATCTTTGGGGTAAATATTCACAGTTTAGAGGCAATTGACCACCTTTCCCTACACTCTTCATTTTTGACAATAGGATAAGTCATAGGCAATTTTGTAGATCAAGTAAAATTGTGCTTTGGCACCATTCTGTCTCCAAAATATTATTTAGTGGTCTTCATCCCCTTTTATTTTATTCCCTTAAATATAATGTTATAATCAAAAGAATATGCCTCTCAAATCAGAACAATTGGATTCAGATCCTCCTTCTGACATTTAATTAACAGCGTGATCTTGAACAAGTTAACTTATTTAAAAAAATCAGTTTTCTGAAATTTAAAGTGTGGGAGTAAACTATATTTAGGTAGCTCTCCATTGTAAAGTTTTATTTTGACCAGTAACACAAAAAACTTACACCATGGTAAAAATCATTTGCATTAGCCACTGAAGCCTATATTGGCATTCCCTTTGGTTCTACAGAAAATATATTGAATTAAAATTTAACTTCTTTTTGTTGATTAATTTTGTTACATGTGACCTTGTTTGGGGTTTTCTTGTCTAGGGAAGTAGAGTGGTTTGCAATTTCCTTCTATAGCTCATTTTACAGATGAGAAATTGAGAAAACGGGATTAAGTGACTTGCCCAGACTCGCATAGCTAGTAAGTATCTGCAGTCAGATTTGAACACTTGAAGATGAATTTGTGTTTTGAAAAATTCTTCAAAATGACATGACCTTATTTAATAAATGTATATGAACCAAAAATATCTACCTATTGTATAAGAAAAACCTACTCTATTCCTCTAGATTTCAGACCAAGCATTAGTATAAGCTTTCAGAATAAGACAAGTAGAACAAATGTATTTTGACAAAACTCTCTTTTTCACATACATTAAAAAGTCATTCAATATTTTGAAATGCACAGATGAGAAAGACTAATGATGGATTAGATTTTTTTTCCTTTTTTATTAATTTTATAATTATAACATTTTTTGACAGTACATATGCATAAGTAATTTTTTACAATATTGTCTCTTGTACTCCCTTCTGTTCCAAATTTGTCCCCTCCTTCCCTCCACCCCCTGCCCTAGATGGCAGGCATTCCCACACATATTAAATATGTTGTAGTATATCCTAGGTACAATATATATGTGCAGAACCGAATTTTGTTGTTGTTGTTGTTGCAAAAAAATGGTAAAAATAATCTGGGGAGAAAAACAAAAAATGCTAACAGTTAACATTCATTTCCCAGTGTTCCTTCTCTGGGTGTAGCTGATTCTGTCCATCATTGATCAATTGGAATTGGATTAGCTCTTCTCTATGTTGAAGATATTCACTTCCATCAGAATACATCCTCATACAGTATCATTGTTGAAGTGTATAATGATCTCCTAGTTCTACTCATTTCACTCAGCAGATGGATTAGATTTTTTAAAAACTCTTTACAAAATGCATTTGTATATTTATTATTTGCATTTAAGCCACTGAAAAGCATTGTGAGATAATCTTAAAAATTACTATCATATTAAATATGATATTTCGTTATCTTGGGTTCATTACAATTTGTTAGAAACTTTTTATTGATTCCAAAACTCAACCCAGATGATATAGACATATCCAATGTTTCTGAACTTCTTTATAGATAATAAGTAGACATAGATATAAGGATATAGATAATGTTTATTTAAACAGATGATTTATTATGTGTCTATTACCACTTTAGTTTTACATACTTACCATGAAGTAATTTATTGTACCTACATTAAAAGATTACTAAGCAATTTCAAAATGATCACCAAATGGTATCATATAAAATATTACTAATTTTCATTCAAGTAAAGATAGTAGTATTGCTTTGAAATAATTTGATTAAGTTAATTGACAGATCCCATGTATTTTCTTCAATGGCAATCAACAAGATAGTTCTCAATAAGTGTCCTATTAATTTATGAACCTTTCATTCTTTAACTGTTTCATAGAATTCACTTGTTAATCCATTTGGTCCTGGAAATTTTTTTCTTACGAAGCTCTTTGATGGCTTATTCATTGTCTTTTTCTGAGATTGGTTAAGTATTTTATTTCTCTTTTTTTAACATCTCATTCAAAACACCTGAATTTAAAGCAAATATTAGACTAGGAAAATAATATTTCATGAAATCTTATTAACTTTCTTCTCTAATAAGGATAATGAAATATAAATTAAGAATACTTTAACAGGAAAATATTAGCAATACTCAATATTTGAATCAAAAATTGAGAAATATTTTTAATTTTCTTTTTTCCCCCCTTTAGCTTAGAGATATTTTCAGAAGCACATTCAGGAAAGAAGGAACACAGATTTTAAAGGACAAAAAGAATGCCAGAAGAAGATTGAACCACACTTGGTAGAAACATCAGAAAAATAACAGTAGTTCTGAATGATACTTCAATATTACAAGGAGTATAGGAACCCATAGAATGGTATTCCACATGTAAATAGAAATAGATTAAAAGTATAACACAAAAAGAATGATACAGAGGAAAGAAAAGTAAATCAAGTCCATTTTCAACATTGACTAGATTCTCTGAAAGAAGGACATTCCATACTGTATAGGAGGTTACTGAAATCAAAAAGACCATAAAAATTTATATTATATCGCTTGCTTTACACTAAAATACTCTAAACCATTTCTTAAATATAATTTTTCTATGAAATTGTTAAAATTCCCTCCATGGAAGGAGACTACATCTTCCTTTGATTGTCCATTAGAAACTCTAACATCCCTTTCTGTCAGCAAATTCTCAATTAATGTCTTATTTTTTTAATGATCAGACAAAAAACTGTATACCATCATTCTCCAACTCCTACAAATCAAGTTCTATTACACTGGGCTTCAAAACAGTATAAAATTTTGTTGTGCTTAGAATTATTTTATTAAATGTTGTTTGAAATGATTCTTGTTTATATGATACTTTACAAATTCTTTTTCTCACAACCCATCTGTGAGGGAGATAACAAAATATTACTTTCATTTTACAAACGAGGAAGCAGATAATAAGTAAATTATTACCTCATGGGAGCAAAAGGACTAAGACATTTTGTCCAAATAAATCTGAAACTCCTTTGTGCTATTTTCAATAACTGATCTGGATTGATAATTTAATAAATAATCAGATCCAACCTCCTCTGGAAAATTTCTGGGAGAAGAAAACCTGATAACGAATACACCAATACATCATACTTTTTAAGAGGTATTTTTCTCTTTACTAAATAAAAATTAAAAAAAAATGTCTCTGCAACTTCTCTCTACTGATCCTTATGCTGCCTGTTGGATCCAAAAATAAATAAACCTTATCTATCCAACCCAGAGCTCTCTCCCTTATGCCAT